>NW_027397073.1:55186524-55209125 GCF_003265705.2 Callorhinus ursinus
GGTCTGTAATTCTCCTTTTTGATGGGGTCTTTGTCTGGTTTTGGGATCAAGGTAATGGTGGCCTCATAAAATGAGTTTGGAAGTTTTCCTTCCATTTCTATTTTTTGGAACAGTTTCAGGAGAATAGGTATTAATTCTTCTTTAGGATGTGGGAACTTTTCTACAGATTTCTCTAGTGCCCATTCTTCAGATAAGAGAAAAATCAAAAATTTCCTCTACTAAAATGAGGACATATGATTTAATTATCATAAAAATAAGTTTTACTTTTATGGTACAATATTAAGGAAAAGTAATTTTTATATATTATAGGTTCTTTTTATTTTTAAAAGCAGGAGCAAATCCCAACAATAAGAGGTACGCTGTCTGACATAAAGTCTCATTAATATTTTGCCTCTCTGATTACTAGCACCAGAAATTATAAAGAGTTGCTTTTCAATTGATGTTCAAATTCAATATGATTGTGCTTTGCATCTTATTCCAGTAAAGTCTCTTCTTGGTTTTCTTGTCAGGGGCCAAGAAAAGCAGCAATTTTTGCTTTGGAAATCCTGTGAATATTTATATAGTGGCTCTAAGCTGCAGGGAATTTAAGAAGGTTAGAAGAATTTTGCAAAGTTTTTAAAGCAGGGAGTCACTCTAAACTCATAAATAGGAATATATTCATGTCAAACTTGAAATTTGTGAGTGCTTGCTATTATTTTGTTAGGCCTGGGCCCACACAGCCTTTTGAATATTTCTAAAGTAACTTGACATAGCAGTTTCCACTTATGCAAAGTATTCTATTCAAGATTATCTGCACTAGTAAGTTTGGTACATCTGCTAAACTTCTATTAATAAAGGTTCAGCATTTTGGTTTTGGCTTTTCCTAAACACTTGTCAAAATCAGGCAAAAAACTATAGACCAGATATCATCTCTTATATAACTTAACCTCAAATGTGTGTTGTCCTTGATTGAATCTTATGAAGAGTATATTGAGTAAAGGAAGTCAGAAACAGAAGTTTATAGATCTTATTATTCCATTTATATAAAATGGAGGCAAAATGAAGATCTGGTGTTAGAAGCCCACACAGTGGTGACCCTTTTGGGTGACAGTGACAGGAAGGGACAGAGGAGGTTTCCTTGGCTGCTGGAAATGCTCTGTTTCTTGATCTGTGTCCTGGTGACACAGGTGTGTTCACTTTATACAAAATATGTCAAACTGTGTGCTTATGGTTTGGGCACCTTCCTGTATGTAACTTATATTTCAATACCGCATTTACTTTTTAAGAATGAACTGTTCCCTGATTATCTCTGAGATTCTAAAGCATTTAAAAGAGTGAATCTAAGTAGACAAGAGCGGCTTCCCAGCGGGTGTTACCTAACCAAGGTCAGTGACTGGAAGGAAACAGAATCCCTGTGCAAAGAAAGATTGGCCTTACCGTTATGAACTCTGCCATTTGCCTCGACGAAAGAAAGAATTTTCTCTTCCTGTGGTTCCGCAATTTCTTTCGAGAGACAATTTCATGTTCCTCCATGCAAGTGGGTATTTGTGAATAAGAACCAAACATTGTGTCTCAGCTCCTTTACAACGTGACTGGAAACTCAGAAAGACTTTTAGGGGTCATGGAGATAGCTCTGTGACAGCGTCAGAGAATCCCATTCTGGCATCTTTTCACCCATCCTAAAATCAGCTCGGGAAAGCTGAGATAATTAGAAGTGGCCGGCTAATGTTTCGTCAATAAATAGCTTGGCTCAGCACACAGTTAATGCAATGCCAGATCAATAGGGACTCTGAAAATTATTTCTCCATTCCCCTCTCTGGCCAGTAGAAGACCATGAAGGACAGAATGTCAACCTTCCATCAAGGAGGCACGGAGCTTTTCATTATTCTGACGGAAGATGTTGAGAGGGAGCAAATACAAATAGTTTCAAGCTCCTTCTTGACGTAATGTCAGATTTTCGTCTTGAAGCGGAGGAGGCTCTAAGAGGATTTTGTGAGAATGGTCCACTCTTTCTCCACCAGAAGCCCCCCTTTTGTTTCCCTGGAGAGGCCACTGGAAATGGCAACCCCACTGTCACTCAGGGCAACTTGCAGAAATCCCAGCTTTTAGGAGATGATGGGGAGTTATCTTTCATAACCTTACATAATAAAGGAAAAGTTAAAAGAATATTGAGTGCTAAGAAGAAACCCTTTGGAGGAAAGATGAACACTTTTTAGGTGACCTTCTAAAAATTCATATCTGATGGCTGTTTTTTTTCCAATTTTATGGCTACATGGAGTCAACACGAAGCTCTTTTCAGGATTGTGGGATCTCAAAGAGGCTTTTTGGCACCAGTGTTCACCATGACGTGGTGGTGTTCACCACGAACCTTGGGAAGCAGTGTTGCAGATACTAAATAGGGAACAACATACTTCCTAAAATGAATCACCCCTCCCACCAATTAAGAAGTCCAGATGGAAGTAAGATGGCTGTTCTGATTTTTAAGAAGGGAGGGAAACATAGAGTAAAATGATAGCGTCTCAGAGTTCTTTTGTTTCTGTGACTAACCTCAAACTGGTAACTGCAATGGATTTTTGTTCCCACATACAGTTTGTGAACTCCTTTTTTGAATGTCAGATGTAGAAAGACATCTATACCTCAGGAGCAATTCATGCTCTATTTATTTCCTTGGAACCTCCTACCTCCTGGCAGCACGGCAACATTTCCCTAGGGGTAAGCAATCTGGAACCAGAAAGTGGGTTTTTTCTTTTTTTTTTTCCTGTTTTTTTCTTTTTTTCCGGGGGGGAGGAAATAAAAAGACTACAAAATTCCTCTATCTCTGAAGATAAAAGTAAATTCAATCGCAATGCCATCAATTCAGCAACAAGAAAATGGCCGATCTATCATGTCACCCAAGCTTTCCAGGCACACTTGCTTTTCCCCCATAGGCTTTTCTTTCTGTACAATCCTAACAGAACATTGGCTCACTGGGAATGAATTCTCAGCATTCCCCATTTGTTTGTTTTTCCCAAATTACTAAAGGTAGTGTAATGCTACATTCCTCCAGAGGGAATGGTCTTTTGTGTTGGTTGGTAGGTTTTTAGATATGTGCATCATGCAAGCAACTGACCCTACACCCTTGTAGAGAGCCAAAGATCTCCATAGCAGCAGGGACCCAGGATGAGGGTAATGATCAGACTCAACCATTGCTTTTCACCCTGCGTGGTTTTGACCACATTCTCCCCTTGACCTTCTTCTGCACTGCGTCCACGTCTCGATTACACTGCAGACTGTGTTCCTGTGTGTGCTTTCTCTCTCTGCCCCGACCACTCCCTGTCACTCCTCCCCTCACTAGCTGTTTCCAAGTCCAGTTCTCAACTTAAATACCATCTTCCTTTGGAAGCCTGTCTTGACCTCCCTAGGGGAAATTGATGTCAACGCATCCTGTAATCTGGTTAACCTCTCCCTTGGGGGTTTTCCTTCACAGAACAAATTCTTGTCCTTGCCCATTTATTGAATTGAATCTGTCTACTGCTGTAATTGGAATGTAAGGACCACAAAGTCTCAGGCTATCCTTCTTTGTTCACTGTCCCACCCCAGGGCCTGGCATGGTGCCTGCTCAGTGGCAGACACTTGGCAGATATTTGTGGACAAGTATGTTTCCTCTACCCCTGCGTGAAGGCTGCCCTTCCCGTACAAGCCAATACCATCAAGAACGTTCTACCGGCAACAGTGGCAGGCTGGCCAACAATTATTTGACAGACGTCCACTGCCCTTTTCAAAATCATTATTTTGTATGGGGAAATTCAGCTTTAATAATTTTTTGAGGTGACTGAATATGAACCTAAGCCAAAGGTACCAGAACCTTCTTCAAATTTTATCTTTCAGGCGGGGCCAATTCTGCCCCAGAGACTCTATGTGTTCTACTGTTGATTAAAATTGGGTTTTAAATTCATGAAATAATAATTTCTGGTAGATTAAGTAAAATGAATGAATTTATATAATTTATGTCCTTCCTGTTAATTGGCCTGGCCAGACAAGAGTAAGACACTCATTTCTCTTTTCTGCACCATATCTCCACCTGTCCTTCCTCAGAGCTCCCCTTGCCACTTCCCACAGGTGCTCAGACCCCTTTGGGTGTTCTTCCTCTTTTAATATAAAAATTATAGCTTTGTGAAGTCTTTGCTCACTCCAGAGAATACATCACTTGTTTAAAAAAATCATCATTTCTTCTAGGAATGCTCATAATATTAGAATCGGAGTGACATAATGGATTATGCTGGCCAGCCTCCTTTTTTTGGTCCTGATTTGTATTTTAAGATAAAAAATATGATGATATCACTCCCCCGTGCACCATCTTTCCCTTCTAGAATCCTCCACTGGAGGAGGAAAGTCTTGGACTAGGCTCCCCGCTATGGTGCATGCTCTGGACCCTTTGTCATCTTGGGCCATGCTTGGGCCATGATGCAGACATCTCTTTTTCTGTGGCCCATCCACCTATGCCTTGCTGCCTCCCACTGGCTCACTCCTATGTGTTAAATGCCTTTTTATTTGTCTGTCTCTCCCTGGGATAATGGGCAGCTTCTCATCTCATTGACTGGATCTCCAGCCCAGCCCAGGCAAGGCCTGGCACAGGCTAAGATCAAAATCAACAATGCAAATGAAGGGAGCTAATGAGACAAAACTCCAAGGGCAGAGTCTCAGGGATCGACCAACAGAAAAAAACATGATTATTTGGGGGGCCGAGGTGTTGATTCTTCCAAAACTTCCAAAACTCTTCCCAAGCAGCTGTGCACTTTGTCTGTGCCTTTGGTACATCCACCTTGAAGGAACAGTTCTTTTTGGTGATAAATGTCACATATGTTTGGAGGGCATAGGCTAGGGTTAGTCCATTAGTCAATCAATAAGCATATTTTTTTATTATCTGCTGTTTACTCCACTAAGTAATATTGCAGAGACTCAAGCTAACTGTCTCTCTCTCCTGTCCCCCAGAGACTTTCCCTGAAATCATCACTTCATCCACACTGTGCATTCTTGGCTTAACAAATCAGCCCAGTCTGGCCTGAGATGCCTCTCTGCCTCCCCAGCCTGTCTGAAAGGCTGTGAGCAAAGCTGGTAAGAATACACTTCTGCGGTACTGCATGTCTTCCCCTTCTCCAGGTACTCTTCCTATCAGGTTGATGTGAGCAAGTAGATGAACTGCAAGAATAAGGAGAAGATGAGTGTTGGAAATGTTGTCATAGTCATAGTCCGGTGATGAGAAAGTAACATGGTGACCCGGAAAGGCCTCAGACTCAGGAGGGCCTAGTTCAAATTGCAACTTGCGGCCTCCTCTGATCTCAGACACAATAACTAACCACTCTACAGCCAGGAGAATGGGACCTGACTAGCTCACAGAGAACTTAGAACTCATAGAGAGGACAGTGCAGGGAGGCCTGGGTGGCTCAGTCGCTTCAGCGTCCGACTCTCGATCTCAGCAGAGAAGGCATGGCGCAGTGTGTCTGAAAGCACCTGGTCCGCGTTAGGGGTTTTGTCCTCATTCACTTCCGTCCCCTAAAGGAGACAGGCACCTGGGTGTCAGATGCCATGAATTCCGGGATTGGACAACAATTTCCAGATTCTGGGGTGCATCTAGCCCCGGACAATACTTACTCTCTCTGCGTTTCTTTTAGTTTCTTAACTGAGACATCAGTAGCTGAACACAGCATAAGCCTGTACTCACAAAACCTCAAAACCCTCCTGGAAAACCTGTAGCCTAACAGTGCCTCCCTGTTACAAGTCTGCAGTTTCTCCGCAGTACATTTCTAGAAGTTAGGAGGGGTCTCAGTCCTAAACTTTTGTGTGTCAGCTTTTGAACCGTATGCTCCTCGGGGCAAGAAGGTAGTATTTATCTTGTTATTGTTGTTATGCAGCAGAGCTTCATCCACTGTAAGGCAGTGTAGACATTTATGACACTTTATGAATCATGAACAATGACTGTAACCTTGCCAGAGCCAGCAACTTAATGAGTCCAATGTGGATAGAGCCCCAACTCTGTGTGTGTGTGTGTGTGTGTGTGTGTGTGTGTGTGCGTGTGTGTGTGAGAGAGAGAACACGTGTGAGTGCGGTGTGCTTGGAGGCCTTGACAGCAGCGTCAGGGACAGAGCTACATATAGACAGTTGTGAAAAATTCGTCTAGTCTCCTCTGGGTTTCCATCGAACAGGTCACCAGGTTTTTAAAAAATCTATTTTACCTCTGTGGAACTTTCTATCATTGCTGTTGTTCTTTAATCCTGTGTTTGCAAGTGTGCATTTTCCCCAAGGATGCTCATCCTCACCCACCTCCCCAGCTCCTCAGAGGATTCAGCAAACTTTTAGTCACCAGCCTGCAGGCTTCTCCTCTGGGGAAGCCGTTGATGTTTGTCTCTTTAAATAAAGAAAACTAAGGCTGAGAGAGCCCCAGAGCTGGTCCGGGTTACAAGACAAACTGGGGCGCCCCCAGCCATGACTGACTCCTGTCTTCTCAGCCTCACATCCCTGATATTGTTGCTCTGGAGAGAGAGAGAGAAGCAGAGGACCTGGAGTCGGGGTGTGAGGAAATCGGGCAGCGTCCATCCTTGCTTCCCTGATGAAGAGGGGAAAACCCAGACTTCCCTCAGGGCAGGGAATGACAGCCAAGGCCTGTGACCTGAGGCTACTGCTCTTGTTTTCTCTCATCATTGTCATAGTGACTCCCCAGGTCCCTACTTCTCCCTGTCAGTGGAAAGCAGGCCTTAGGATAGCAGGAATCACATCAAAGGGGGTGCCTTCTTCCATGCACTGGCCTGAGAACACTCTGTACTGCCTTGTAGTCCATTTCCCTGCTCATTTGTTTTCTTGTCTCATGCCTGTAGAAGTTGTTTTCCTTCCAGAGGAAACTCTCGGCTTGTATGGGAGTTACGGAGTATAGAACAGATGTCATCTGTGGAAAAAAATATCAGTGATGGGAGCAATAACCCTGAGATGAATATTTTTTAGCTTATCAAGGATAGAGAATGACAAGGAGGCTCACTTGTTCTGATCCGCTTCTCTGAGAAGAGTGATATATGTTGGAGACAACCTTGTTCTTCCCAAATGTTCAACTTCAGGCTCCTGTATCTTCAGGAAAGAAACAAATATGTAAGAATCTCCATCCAGAGGGCTAAGACTCCCTGATCACATTGGTTTCCAGTGGACCCTCCCTGATGACTACAGCAATGGCTTCTAGGCTGAAGGAAGCAGACGACACACCAAAATGGGCCCCTTTTTCCTGCCCGTGCCCCTCCCCATATTTAGAGCTGGTAAACTCACTGGGCACCAGATAGAAGGGGATGTATTTATCCTTTATGTTTTATATTATAAACACACACATAGTTACACTGTAATATTTTAAGAACCAAAGGGGAAATCTATAAATGATGGTGCTTCTTTTTCCAGCCAGATGTCTGCCTCTCACCCCTCCCAGCTTCTCCGAGTACTTCCAGAGGGGATGTGGAAGCTGCCGGCACAGTCAGCAGGACTTCAGCCTGGGGGTTCTGTGAGCAAGGCTCCCACGGAACAGTTGGGGCTGCTTCGAGCAATAACATCAACGACAGTCAGAACCACTTGTCTTTTTCTATTTTCTTTCCTTTTTTTGGACTTTTTTTATTTGAATATGGTTGACACATAATGTTACATTAGTTCCAAGTGTACAACATAGTGATTCAACTTCTCTATACTTTATGCTGTGCTCACCACAAGTGTGGTTACCATCTGTCACCATACGTCACTATCACAGTATAATTGACTATATGCTCTACACTGTGTCTTTTATTCCCAGGACTTAGTCATTCCATAACTGTAAGTTTGTACCTCCCACTCCTCTCCATCCATTTTGCCCGTCCTCTCACCCCCTGCCCCTTGGATAACCATCAGGTTTTTTCTCTATATTTATAGGTTTCATTCTGCTTTTTGTTAGTTTATTTGTTTGGTTTGCTTTTTAGATTCCACATGTAAATGAAATCATATGGTATTTGTCTTCTCTGTCTGACTTATTTCACTTAGCATAATACCCTTTAGATCCATCCATGTTGTCACAAATGGTAAGAGCTCATCTTTTTTATCACTCGGTAATGTTCCATTATAGAGAAAATACACCACATAGTCTTATCTCTTCATCTATTGTTGGACACTTGGGTTGCTTCCATATCTTGGTTGTTGTAAATAATGTTGCAATAAACATAGAGGTGCATGTATCTTTTCAAATTAGTGTTTTTATTTTCTTTGGATAAATGCCCAGTAATGGAATTACTGGACCATATGGTGTTTCTATTTTCAATTTTTTGAGGAAACTCCATACTGTTTTCCACAGTGGCTGCACCAGTTTGCATTTCTACCAACAGGGCATGAGGGTCCCTTTTTCTCCACATCCTTGCCAATGCTTGCTATTTCTTGTCTTTCTGATTTTAGCTATTCTGACGGGTATAAGGTGATATCTCTTTGTGGTTTTAATTTGCATTTCCCTGGTGCTTGGTGATGTGAGCATCTTTTCATGTATCTGTATGTCTTCTTTGGAGAAATGTCTATTCAGGTCCTCTGCCCATTTAATCAGATTCTTTGTAAAACCACTTTTTGAGTCTATATTGTGTATGGTGCAATTGTTAGGAACTTTGTGCATATTTAATATTTATTTAATTAATACATATAAAGACTTGTTCCTTCTTTTCTGTAACTTCTGTTCAAGTGAAACAGTCCTTCTCAAGCATTTTAGCTGTTTCTTCTGGCATTTTTCTCCATCTTGCTAAATAATTTGCTTATATTATAGTTTATTGACTTTTCAGTTTTATTTCTAATATATTGATTTTTTTACTATGAATGATATGTGTTTAGCTCTCTCTGCCTCCCCCTGCCATCCCATGAATACTTTCCTTCACCCCTTTTCTCCTGGTGGTTGTGTTACACTTTCTGGTTAAATAAATATGCAATGCTTATATTACTTGCATGCATATGTTATTATATATAGCTGAGCTACATAGCATAATTTTACTTCTTTTCTTTACAATTTTTTTCTCTTCTGGAGTCAATAATACCATGATTTTTTTTTGTTTATTTTTCTATGGACCTAATACTAAGTCATCTCCAACACAACAGTAAATGTCTTCTCAATATATTACAGTGCACCAGACAATATAGATTTCCTTTTGTTGTTGTTGTTGTTGTTGTTAATTTTAAGATATTCTTGGTGAAGCCCTCCATTCTCTTGTAATTGGGGCTGGACATCACTCCCAGGCAGGATGCACACCTGCCATCCTGGGACTTCTCTTACCAACCTCCCTGATCTTTTCTCCTATGTTAAGGTCACTATTTTCATATTCATTTTCCTTTACTTCCCCTACCCCCTGCCTCGTGTTGCTATTGTGGAAAGATATCCAGGGGCTAACGAAGAAAAAATTGGGGGAGGTAAATTTGGAGGCCTCGGATGTCCGAAAATATTTTCATCCTACTCCTATATTTGATCAATAGCTTGAGTATAAAATTTTAGATTGGATATAACTTTCTCTTAGAATTTTGAAGGCATTTTTCTTTATTTTCTTTATTTTCTTTTATTTTCTTTATTCTGATAACTCTGGTCATATTAATAATAATTTCATTGAATTTTTCTTTTGATTACTACATTATATCTATTTCTCCTAAGTTTCTCTTTTTTTCATTTGCTTATTTTTGTTTCTCTCCTTCACATTAGTAGTGTCCTCGAATGTCTTGAAATTCTTGGATACTTACATTTATTTAAAAGTGAGGCACTGAAATGCTGGTTGGAAGCTCTTTTGAATTATCAACCAGGAGAATTTGCTGTAGGGACTATGCCCTTTTATTAGAGGACTCCTGAATCAAAGTCTGTAGGTGTTTTTGTTGGCTAAGCCTCCCTGAGTGGAGTCCTGAAATCCCCTTCCTTTTGGCACAGGCCTGGCCACCAGGACTCTGGTAGCAGCAGTGGGGAGGGAAGGCTTGGGGGGCTGTCACATCCCAATATGTAGACTTTGACTTATTTTTCCTAGTTTGGCAGGATGCTATATCCCACTTACCTCCACCTGGCATTCCAATTCCAGAACACCTCTGGTTCTTCAAGAGAGGAAACATTCATATTTTCGTCAAGGACATGGAAGTCGTAGTAGCCTGGTTGGACAGATCAAGGAGGAAATCTGGAGATTTGGCACTCTCTCCATGTCTCTATTTCTCTGTCTCTGCCTGTCTCTCTGTCTGTTTCTCTCTCTCCTCTTAAGTCTTACCCACACCTTTGCCTTCAGAGGTACCTACAATTTCTGAGCATTTCTGCAAGTCAGTGTAATGAGTCATATTGCTCATTATTCATTTGCCTCTGCAGACTGAGTTTTCAGCCAATTATCTTTCTTCCATGAGCTTTCCAACTTTCGAAAACTTTTAACCATTATTCTGTGATGTCACTTTTGTTCTTTTAAGTTTATCACCTATCCCACTTAAAACATGTTCACTGTAATTATAATAGAATATTAGGAAGAGTAAGTAGACTTGAAGAATATTTCAATCCGCCATGTTTTACTGGATTTATTACTTGAGTCAAAGAGATTAAAAACTTATGTAAGGGCATACAGCTCAGTAAGTAGCATGGCTGAAATTTCGACCTTCTAGGAAGGAGGGAAAAGGAAGATAAAGGAAATCAGGATTGAGACTGTGCATGATGTCGGGTTAGAGAATGACATGGAATGGAAAGATGAGTTGGTCATGGAAGGTATTGCTGTGAAACATGAAATAGGGGTGAGGGACAGCAGCGTGTAGTATCCTTGAAAAATGATTTTGCCTGAAGTCTCCCTTCTACGTTTTGTTTGATTCTCTTTCCATCTTTTCTTTGTCTTCCATGTCCTTCCCTCCATGAACATGAACATGTGCCAGGATCAAGGCTAAATCCTGGAGACACAGTGGTTCATAAGACAGAGTCATGCCTGTCTTCAGGAAGCTCACAGTTTCATGGAATTAAACAATAATGTGCAGCACTTTGAGGGGAGACATGGACACCTTGCCTCACTGGCAAAGCAGTCAGCTCTTCTAACCACCACCAGAGTTCTTTGTTCTTTGACCCATTTGTCCTTCATGTCAACATCATCTTTGTCACCACAATCATATTATGAACATCGAACTAGTCATAGAAATTCTACTATTTGCCTGGTAGCATGGTAGATCATATGTGGCTCATTCAATTCTCACAACAATCCAGCAAGGTAAGTATTATCGGCTCAAGAACACTGATGCTTACAGAGAGTAACTCACCCAAAGTCACCAGTAAGCAAGGTTTCCTAGTTTGCCCCCTTCCTCTGACTTTAGACGTCCCTTCTCTGTGCCTCTTTAGTACCCAGTGATGGGCATTGTCATTGTGCTTAGCCATCATCAATTTAAATGTTTCAAAATTTGTATATATTCTAGCTTGTGTGCTCCCAGGAACTATTCCTTACTTATCTCTGTATGCCTAATGCTTAACTCAGTATCTGGCACAGGGTTCGAACTCATTTAATAAATAAATCTTTACATAAGGCAAAGTCAGGATTGGAACACAGATTTTTCTAATTACAAAGCTCATGCCTTTCCATTGTGTGATGTTTTCCTCCACTTGAGGCTTTCCCTCCTCAGTGTTCCTTCTCCTCCTTATTAGCAAAGGTTTATCTTTCACCCACTCTTACCTTCTTCCCTATAAATGCTGAGCCCCTACTGACAATCGTCTTCTTTTCTTCGGGAAGACTTATGATTACATCAAAAATTATAGGCACATCTTTTTCAGAACCAAATAAATGCCTTTTGAAAAAAATCCCTCATTGCCTTCAAGTGCCATCGCAGCACCAGTGTGAGCAACAGAACAAAGTTTTTGCTATAAATATTTACTACATTATGGACAGAGACTTGGGATTCCATCTGTTCTATGGGATTTTCATTTTAGTAGAATCTTTTGAAACCAGATCTGCAAATCATTGTTACCATTGGCCATGCATGGAAATATCTTGCTTAAACAGAACCTTGTGTTCAAATGACATCTGTTTTGAACCTTTAGTTTGTCTACACAGAGCTGCAGAAGGTAACAAAGATAAGCAATGGTGGGAACCTGACTCATCAACAGTCAATCGAGAAGTTGCCTTTCCTGGAAAACTCTCCACCAGTCAGTCCCCAGGAGCTTGAAACCCAGGTGAAAACAGATGGAACTGGCATGATAGGAAGACCCTGCTGCTTTTCTCCAATTCTTTGCCAGGCTCTTTCCCTCCACCAGGCATATCAACTCTTGCTTATGGAGGCAGAAGAGCAGAGGAACAGATCTAGAGTCTGGGGCCACAGAGGGCTGGGTTACATTCTGGCTGTGTGTTTGGAAACTGTGACCTTGGCAAATTTGAAGCATCTGAGTCCTAAATCTTTATTTCTCATCTGTAAAATAGGAATAACAGTGTCCTAAAAACTAAACAAAAGAACACATATAAAACAGTAACACCCTTCTGGGCAGATAGTGATTGGGCAATGACTCTTCAGTCCCCTTGAAAGGAAATAAAGAATCACACACAGAGATGCCATGAGCCGCCGCCCCCCCCCCCCACAAATACCCTGATTCGATATGGGGTCTGGGCACCTGTATATCTTAAAAGTGTCCCAGAGAAATCTAAGTGGAGAATCACTGCTTGAAGTGAGGTTTGGGCCGGCTTTCTCAGCTGAGGCAAAACTTTTGGCTTCCAGTCTGGAATTAAACTAGAGTATCAAGTTCAGGATGTAGCAAGCAATATCACCCTCTATTTATAAAGAATTTTACAATAATTATGTTTATTCTTTCTATATCCCTGATGACAAGTTTGGCTTTAGGAGCCATGCGTTCTCCTTGAGGACACAAAGATAAAAAGGTTAGCTCGGAATGCCAACGGCAGCAGCAGGGCTGGGATCCAGAACATTTATTACCCACCATAACTGAACTCTAGCGGAATGACTATGGAGAATCTAAATAATTTCCCGCACTAAAAACTTTGTCAAATCAGGCTCATGATTTATGGTTTCGTAGAATATTATCAGTTCGCCACACTGAAAAGCAAACTATCAATCTCAGTGATTTATATTTAAGAATAAGTTGGAAGTTTCAACCATTTGTGGAAATTATTAAGACCTGATGCTCCAACTGACATTTTTAATGGGGACAGATCCAAATTCGGGGGTATGCACAGGAGAAAGAAAATTGTACCAAATACAGGTTTCTAGGTACAAAATAGGGAAATGCTAGTAAGAGATCCTAGGAAATTCCAGGAGTTTTTACTTAAATGAAAAAGTTAAAGTATGCTTTAGTAACTGACCAGGAAGCTCTTCACCCCAAGCTGCCAATTTTATGCTGAACTCAATGAGAGTTTAGTATTTCATGTCTTGTTTTCACAACTGCTTTATGTAAAACACCCAGATTAGAAAAACAACAACAGACCAGTTATCTAGACACTATCATCTGTTGGAAATTTTGTTTAAATGTAATTTGTTCCCCATTCTTCTATCAAATAGATGAAAAGCATGGAGACAATGTACAACATTGTACAAAACTCGTTTGCTAAAGGTTATAAAGAGGCTAAAAGAATCCGAATAATAAACCTCTTCCTGCAACACAATTATCTTTCAGTGTTGCTTTTATGCATTCCTCCTCGGTGCCATGTAAGGGGGTAAAGAATATAGGGCTCACCACTCTAGGTGTTCCAGCTTTAGTTTTTGCAATGAAATATCATGAACTGTGTCATAATATAGAGGCATTTAATTAGAGTCATTTACCACATTGTAACTCACCAATGATTTTTGCATTCAGCATGTTTCAAACAGCTGAGCTTTAAAAATACGGAGGTTTGTTCACCACTAAATATCCATGGGCCTCTGCAGCTGCACAACCCTAAATATGGTTTGCACATGTAGCTTAATGACTCCTCAGGAGCAAGATAGAACCAAGGAAATGGCAGCCAAAAAAAATACCCAACTGGAAAGGGAGTTAACCCAACCATGAAAGTGGGACCCCGCAAGGCTGGAAGACCTCAGAAGAAGCCTGAAGGAAAGCAGGCAGCGAGCCAAATGGAAAGTGGGCCCTGGGCCTTGGGTGAATGTAATGTGCACTCCTATCTCTTTTATCTTGGGTTCCTATGGACTTCCTCCTACAGAGGCTATTTTCTACAGAGGCATCCTCCATTAGTCCCAGGCACAGGTAGGAATGGCAGAGTGAGGCCACAAGATGGATCAAGCTGCCATTTCTAGCTCCCTTACCATCTGCTCCCATAGCAATCCCCTCACCTCCTATCTGACATAAAATTCCCAATGTCGAGGTTACCCCCCTAGCATCAGTGGGATAGGGAAGGCAACTGTCACCAGAAGGAAAATGTTACTCTCCCTGAATTTCTCCCTGTTTTTTCTGAAATGTATTTCTTCCCCAAGAATAAAATTTTTAAAGGATATGAAAATCCTATTAATTCCACAGTGCAGATATAAGTACTGTTAGCCCCATGAAGTTGGTCTTTCTCAAGCCCTTATTCTTCATAAAAACAGCCTTCGACGTATACTTTACGCCTATCTATTACCATGTCCTTAGGATATAGCCCTACAGGGGATTTCACTGGCTCAGATGTTATGCATGTTTTAAATCTTTTTGATAAATACTACAAAACTGTCCTCTAGAAAACTAATTATTTTATATATGCATTAGAAGAACATGTGAGTGACCATTTTCTAACACATTTGCTTACAGGGAATATTATATTTAACTCGAGAGGTAAAAGTCATTTCATAGTTGTTTAAATTCACATTACTTTAACATTCCCCATGAATTTTCACTTCCCATTCCCACCCCCTCAGGGGTTGGTCCTCAAGGAGACTCACTGAACATTCCCCTTTCTCTCAGGCCGGCATTTTCAGAAAGGATCTACTGCAGAATGAAGGCGAAACAAAAGGAAATAATTATTGAAAATTAAAACAGTGTAAAAATACTCATATGTCTGAAGGCCAAGCTGGGAATTTTGGAATACTTAAGAGCTTCCCAAAAATCTGCACCTCATCTCACATGGATTCCTTCCTTCCCAGCTCCCAGGCTCCATGTGTTTCCTGCCCTATAGAAACAGACCATCAGAACACTTTCTTTGCAAAAATAACACAATTGCTCAAAGCTAATTTATGTTGCTGCCCCACATTTCCCAAACTCCTAGAAGTCTGCCCTCTCAATTATGGTGTTTCTGTATTTTCTGGGTGAAAACTTTAAACACTTGCTTTGATTGAGGATTTTTAAATGTGGGTCTTTATAGTTACAAACATTAGTTAAACTTTGAAATCACACTTGGTTCCATACGTAACTAAGGGCCTCTGTTTGAGAAGAATACAATTACATGAAATTTTAAAGAAATTCCAAATACAGGTACTGAAGGAAATCCCAGAAATTCCATATCTTGAAGGAAAAAGCCATGAATCAATATCTGAATATATGGCTTGCTATGTAAGACAAAGCCATACTTAGAAGGCACGGTCTGCTGTCAAAGTGAACATCTGATTTTATATGGGGTTGGGGAAGGTGGTGTTGTTTAGGAATTGGTTGCGTCTGTGTGGAAGCAAGGTTACCAGAGTGAGAGTCTTGCTGATTGGTTGACTAGCAGATGCTTGCGGTTGTCACTGATTGGCTGACATTCCTAAGAATGTTTAATGGAGTTGTCATCGATCAAATGGGTTCTGGTGAGTGTTCCTGGTTTCCAACTACCACCAAAGAACAATCAGCATTTTCCTTTCTTCAGTTTGAAGGACAGGCACTTTTTATTCTCATTTGATTGCCTTGTCTTTGAGAGATAAGCTTTTTTCACTAGTAATACACAGTTCAGTAAAAATGGACACAATTGAGACCCAAACTGAATAACCAGAGTCATTACGTTCTGGTGCTTGAACTTCATCTATCCCTGGAGTATTTTGTGATAACCTTCAGAGTAATGTCTTGGAATGACATCAGAGAGTCATAAAATTAGATATTTCTTGGACCTCATATTTGAAGAGTTATTTTCTTTCAGGTAGAGAAACTGAAGCCCAGAAAGCTGTCTTCACATTCCTAGAGGATGCATCTTGCCCTGATTTCCCACCCACCTCTAGACAATGTATATTGGGTAGGGGCTTCAAACTTCTCTGGTGTCATGTGATGGGAAGCTGGTCAATAAACAGGGGGAAAGTTATATCAATGATTTATTCATACAAAGTCGCTCTCTACATTATTTAGTGAAGTATAAACTGAGTTAATAAAAATGCATTATTGACATAATAGGTACATTTCCCTCGATCTTCTATACACAAAATATTTCCTGTTTTGCCCTTATTTTCTGAGAGGAGAAGAGGGAAGTATAGAAGAGAGGAAGAAAGGAATTTGGAAAGGGATTTGATGGGGAGGCAGAAGATGAGGCCAAGGATAAAGGTGGAATGAGAGAAAAAGGAGGGCATGGAGATGCAAGCGGCCAAAACGGTCCATGGAAAATAAAATATTGATGTGATATGTAAAACCATCTGTTTCTCTTTCCTAAGGATGCAAATAAATAAAAAGTAAGGGCAGAGTGATTTGGCATAACCTAAAACAAAAGTTGATGGTTTTACTTCTTCTGAGGAGGTGCCCTTCATGCTTCTGTGGTCAGCAACAAAGAAAATGATAGAACTTTGTGGTGGTTTGCCATTACAAATACAGCCCATACATTTTCACTACTTTCCATCTCCACCCCTACCTTTCTCCTGGTCTATGTCTATAGCCTCCACACTGGTCTCCATCTCTTCACTCTTGCCATCTTCTATCCAGCAACCCATTATCTTCTTATTTTTTTTTAATTCTTTTAAGAGATTTTATTTATTTGACAGAGAGAGACACAGCGAGAGAGGGAACACAAGCAGGGGGAGTGGGAAAGGGAGAAGCAGGCTTCCCGCGGACCCGGGAGCCCGATGCGGGGCTCGATCCCGACCTGAGCCGAAGGCAGACGCTTAATGACTGAGCCACCCAGGCGCCCCCAGCAACCCGTCATTTTTTTAAAAGACACATCCAATTAACTCACTCTCCTCCAACAGCACAGATTTTCCCTTCCCTTTATGCGCTTGGCTCCTAAAATCCAAATCTTTACAATGTCCGATAAGTAAGGTGGATATATAACTTATCATCCAAATGGAGGCACTGTGACAGAGAAAGGGGTTCTTACTGATGATGGCACCAGCATTCACCAGGACTGTCTGGGGCAAGCGGGAGCGTGTGGCTACCCACCCTCCAGGGCTTTTTGTGATCTTGCCTATCCTTCCACTGTTGCCTTCTCTTCTCCCCCAACACTTGCCATGCTCTAACAATTTTAGCCTTCTTTCCATTCCTCAAACATCAAATCCCTTCCCACTGCACAGCATCAGCATATTCTCTCTACCTGGGGCACTAGTGCCTCTACTGGCTAACTTCGACTCATCCTTCAGGTCTCACCTTTTGATCCACGGCACAAACTTCCTTAACTGCACAATCTAAGTTAGTACCCTGTTACGCTCTCTTGCTGAGCCCTTTATTTTTCCTTCATATTTGTTGCACAATTAGTAATTTTG
Organism: Callorhinus ursinus; assembly: GCF_003265705.2. NCBI lineage: Eukaryota > Metazoa > Chordata > Mammalia > Carnivora > Otariidae > Callorhinus > Callorhinus ursinus. Next base: position 55,204,054 of record NW_027397073.1, read on the forward strand.
TATTTGTGTGGTTGTTTAGTTTTTTAAGATTTATTTATTTATTTGAGAGAGAGAGAGAGAGAGAGAGAGAGCACCAGCGGGGAGTGGGCAGAGGGAAAGGGAGAGGAAAAGAATCTCAAACAAACTCACCACTGAGCAGGGAACCCAACACGGGGCTCAATCCCAGAATTCTGAGATCATGAACTTAGCCTAAACCAAGAGTCGGACGCTTAACCGACTGAGCCACCCAGGTGCCCCTGTGTGGTTGTTTAATATCCATCTTCCTCTCTAGATTGTTGGCTCCCAAAGGCACACAATTGTACCCTTGAGTTCAAATTTTTTACCAGTGTACAAGATAGATGGCAAGCTCTCCAGACATAAGATACGTTTGTTGAATGACTGATTAAATATATGGATGAGTGGTTAAGAAGTGTGTAGGATGAGACCAATGCAAATACTTTAAATTAGACTGCTGCTGGACTTAGTAAAAGACTTTAGAATTTTCCAAATAATATGTATCAGTCAGCTCAGGCTCAGTTATACTGCAGTAACAAACATTCCCTGGCTTTCAGCAGCTGACACCGATAAAGGTTTATCTCTTGCTCATATTACATTCTTGTTGTAAGGCAGCTGTATATCTTCTTCATCGGGGTCCAGGCATTTGTAACAGTCCCTATTACAGCATTGCTTATCTCTTGGCAGAGGGAAATGAGAGCATGGCAGAGCCATGAGATGGCCCTTGAAGCTTCTGCTCAGAAGGAGCATGCATCATTTCTGCTTCAAAGCAAATAACATGATATCAAAGTGGCAGAGATGTTTAATCCTCCCACAGGAGACATCTGCCCCCCAAAGAAAGAAGCATATGGAGAGAAAAATCACTATTTTAAAATACAAAATTTTCTACAACGTAGAATATAGCCATCTAAAACTTTGGTAGATGAACAAAAGGAAGTTTTTTTGCTCACATAGTCTGATAAAGTCTGGCAGATGAAGAGAAATTGTGATGACTCTAACTTTATTCTTGGGGAAACCAGGACCCTATAGGAAGAGGCAGCATGCACACTGGGAGAGAGATCACCCTAACTAGTCTGCCATGATGTCGTCCCTCTGGGGGGTTTTATTTCCTTTTCACCTAAGCCTGACCCTTTGATTCATCTTCTGACGCTTTATGGTATTCCTGATAGCTTTTGCACTTATAGGAGTTTTCTTAATACTAAAGTTAGGCTTTTCCATGGAAGACAGAAATAAATGCAAATGGAAAGAAAAGCCAACCTTCTATTTCTAGTGGGAAAGTTCTGTATTTAACACCTTCTACAGACCATTAATATCTCATTTCTTAGAAGAAAATTGAAGTGTTCAACTGAGTGGGTCAGTCAGTCACTCTTCTGACTCCTGCTTTCATCCAGTTCTGGGGGAACAAGATTTTAATAAGGAATTAAATGCAGACCTCCTGGGCAAACCTCATGCTTTCCTCATTTTAGAGTGAAATAGACAGAAATCCTGAAAGATTTAGAAGCAGGTGAGAATTCAGAACTTATGTAAGTCAATTAACATCTGCCTTGTCAGAAAGGGTGCCTAAAGTTTTTAGGCATAACTTGAACTTCTCTCTGAAAGTGGGATGATATTTAAGGAACAAAAAGTGTGTGACCAGAAATGGAATGGAACGTAGCTGAGGCAAAGCTTGGGGCATGCTGAGGAGCTTCTTTAAAAATGCCTATGGGCAGAAAATGTGCAAAATAAGAGATTTTTTTTTTCTTCTGGCAAGTGAGGCTCTGATCCTGTAACCTTCATACATATTTAACAGTAGTTGACTTCAATTGACTCCAAGTACCTTCAACCCCATTTAACTTACTTCTATTTTGCCAAAAACACACAATCAGAATTAAAACTAGAACATAAGTGATAGCAAAAAAGGCTGAAAAGGCAGGCATCGTGATAACAACTGGGCGAGCAGTGAAACTCTGCAGCTATGATCACCAAGGGAAATCTTGGAGTCGTGGGAAGCCTATCAATCTTTTGGATGTGTCTATGCTATGCCATGTACTGCTTATGAAACACTGGACTATTTCTGAAGCTCTAGAGAAAGATGGTCAAACATGTCTTTACTTTATTAAATTTTCTGCTTTCAGCTTTATCTCTGTGTGATGTTTACTGTCAGAGACATAAGGTACATTTTCAAAGAAAACCCACCAGAGGGTGGGGATTTCTGTTTGAGGGCCGTAACACCCACCAGTGGACCCTGATGTCAGAAATAACAGAAAGTCAACTTTACAATCCAATTGTTACCATTAACAAGTCACGAAGATGAACCAGAGATCAAAGCAAATATTCACCTAATTTTAAATGTCTTGCGTAAGATTATTCCTTTGCTGCATCCCTTGGTAAGAATTAGCTAAATAATAAAAAAAAAAAAAAGGAAAGAAAAGAAAAGAAAAATCTAGGCAGGAGCAAGAGTTAAAGAACTCAAACAAGGCAGGGACAGATGAATGCCATGACGACGAGTATGCTGGCTTCAAGCTGTCAGCTTTATTCTAACGTCTTCAGGGGCTTTTTTGGACTCAAGTGTCAGTTTCATATTTGTAAAGCAAACTGAACTCTCACACTTCATGTGACCTTTCCCTATTATTTGCATAATTCTATCGGTAGAAACTATTTTACATATAAGTGTTGAAGTTTAGAGGTGAAACTGGCTTTTTTAAAAGACAAGACGCTTCATTAGATTTTACTCCTTTATTTGCATAAACAGGATAACACAGTTACTTAGAAACACTGAAGGACATACATCTTTCTTCCAATTTCTCTTCTTTCTCTAAAACTACTGACTCTACCTATATCCCATCTTTAGTCTTTCCCTATGCCATTCTTATTTCCACTTTTCAGGAAATTACATCAGCTTTATGGCCCTTAAGAACTTTTAACCACACCCCCATTCTCCTACCACCCATCTTCACTCACCACCATATATTCAGGAAAGACATAGTAACATTATTCCATTCTCTTTGTACTTCTATGTAGTTCATATTCCATCTCATATCCTAGAATTCTGAGTACACGATATGTCTGTCTCTTTACCAAGAGACAAATTTATGCTATGTTGGTTCATAGCAAGGACTGGCAATTCTTTTCTGTAAAGGGCCAGATAGTAAATATTTTAGGCATTGCAGGTGCTAGGGGCAACTTCTTAGCTCTGCCATTGTTACATGAAAGCAGTCATGGACATGTAATCAAATGAGCATGTCTCTGTTCCAATAAAATTTTTTTAAGAAAAGCAGGTAGCTTTTCCAATTTGGCCTATGGTGACTACCGGTGGAGATGATGGACTTTGGAGTGACATTACCTAATTTACTGACTCTGTGCCCTTGGGCAAATCACTAACCCCTTTGTGCCTTTGCTTTCCCTTTTTCATGGGAACAATAACACCTTTAGAGGTGTTATGGTCATTATAGGGTGGTTTTAAGGCTCAAATTAGATAATCCATGTAAAGTTATTGGATTTGTGTCTGGCTTTGGATAAAATCAATATAAATGTTTGCTAGTGTTATAAGCAACTTGAGAAAAAAGGCTCTGTATTATTTATTTTCATCTTTTTTGTACTCCTACAATCTCCTCACTCTCCATAGCACATCAGCAGAGTACAAGTTATATAGATGCTCAGTAAATATGTGTTGAATTGAGTTACTCTGGCTTGCTTTGTTCTTACTTGTTTACAAAGGCTAACTTATTTTTTTAAGATTTTATTTATTTATTTGAGAGAGAGAGAAAGAGAACATGAGCAGGGGGAGAGGCAGAGGGAGAGGCAGGCTCCCCACTGAGCAGGGCGCCAGACTCGGGGCTCAATCCCCAGACCACAGGATCATGATCTGAGCCAAAGGTAGATGCAGAAAAAACTGAGCCACCCAGGCACCCCTGCAAAGACTAATTTATTAATCTCTCTTCTTATTCTTTCCCTCTGATTAATAGATCATCTATATTTTTACTGATTTCTTGCTCCTGCAGCGAAATTTTATTTTGAGGGGCTGCCACTGTCTTTTCCCCTTTTATGGTTTAGACGTAAACTTTTAAGGGATCTTTCTTAAAAAGATCAAATAATGAGGGTGGAGAAAGATGGCGGAGGAGTAGGAGACCTGGATTTCGGCTGGTCTCAGGAATTCAGCTGGATAGGGATCAAACCATTCTGAAAACCTACGAACTCAACAGGAGATTGAAGAAAAGAATAGCAACAACTCTCTGAACAGAAAAGCAACCACTTTCTGGAAGGTAGGACGTGCGGAGAAGTGAATCCGAGGCGATATTCGGGAGGATAGATGGCGGGGGAGGGGGCCTCCATCGGCCACTTCTGGCAAGTGATAGAGCCGCGGAGCACAAAATCGGACCTTTTAGAAGTCGGCTCCACTGAGGGACGTCGCTCCAGTGGCTAAGCAGGGGGTGGAACCCTCACTGGGACAGTGTGGTCTCAGGACCCTCAGGGTCACAGAAAGACCGGGGGTGCCTGAGTGTGGCACAGCTCCCAGGTATTGGAGTGGGGAAGCCGGCTGCAGAGACAGAGCCAAGGCGCAGGCTCTCAGCTCGGGGTTGCCATAAACTGTGATCGGTGACACAGTTGGGCCACTGCTCTTCCAGCAGGGACCCAACAAGCGGCAGATCCGGGGAGACTTCCCTTCCTCCCCCCAGAGGAGCGGCGCGGGAGTGCACCACAGGGATCTGCTGGGTTTGGAGACTCCACACCAAGTTGGGTGCCAGAGATAGAAACGCTCGGTCACAGGCTGGGTGAACATGGAGTGTGGCCAGAGACCAGGGAGACAGGAGTGACTGACTGCTTTTCTCTAGGGGCGCACTGAGGAGCAGGGCCCCGAGTTCTCAGCTCCTCTGGGGCAGAGATTGGGAGGCTGCCATTTTCACTCTCATCCTCCAAAGCTGTACCAAGAGTTTGCAGGGAACAAAAGCTCCCGAGAGCAAACCTGAGCAGATGACTTAGCCCAGAATGGCAAGGGCGGGACAATTCCGCCTCTGGCAAAGACATTTGGGAACCAAGGCAACTGGCCCCTCCCCGAGAAGATCAGCAAGAACAGCCAGCCAAGACCAAGTTTACCGATC
>NW_027397073.1:55209525-55223409 GCF_003265705.2 Callorhinus ursinus
AAACAACATTAGAATAATGGGGATCCCAGAAGAAGAAGAAAGAGAGAGAGGGGCAGAAGGTATATTGGAGCAAATTATAGCAGAGGACTTCCCTAATGTGGGGAAAGAAACAGGCATCAAAATCCAGGAGGCACAGAGAACCCCTCTCAAAATCAATAAAAATAGGTCAACACCCCGACATCTAATAGTAAAACTTACGAGTCTCAGAGACAAAGAGAAAATCCTGAAAGCAGCTCGGGAGAAGAGATATGTAACCTATAATGGTAGAAACATTAGATTGGCAACTGACCTTTCCACAGAGACCTGGCAGGCCAGAACGAACTGGCATGATATTTTCAGAGCACTAAATGAGAAAAATATGCAGCCAAAGATACTATATCCAGCTAGGCTGTCACTGAAAATAGAAGAGATAAATAGTTTCCAGGACAAACAAAAACTAAAGGAATTTGCAAACTCGAAACCAGCCCTCCAAGAAATATTGAAAGGGGTCCTCTAAGCAAAGAGAGAGCCTAAAAGCAGCATAGATAAGAAAGGAACACAGACAATACACAGTAACAGTCACCTTACAGGCAATACAATGGCACTAAATTCATATCTTTCAATAGTTACCCTGAATGTAAATGGGCTCAATGCCCCATTCAAAAGACACAGGGTATCAGATTGGATTAAAAAACATGACCCATTGATATACTCTCTGCAAGAGATTCATTTTAGACACAAAGAAACCCCCACATTGAAAGTGAGGGGGTGGAAAAATATTTACCATGCTAATGGACACCAAAAGAAAGCTGGGGTGGCAATCCTTCTATCAGACAAATTAGATTTTAAACCAAAGACTGTAACAAGAGATGAGGAAGGACACTATATCCTACTTAAAGGGTCGATCCAACAAGAAGATCTAACAATTGTAAATATCTATGCCCCGAACATGGGAGCAGTCAATTACATAAGGCAAAGAAACACACTGACAACAATACAATAATAGTAGGGGACTTTAACACCCCCCTCACTGAAATGGACAGATCATCTAAGCAAAAGATCAACAAGGAAATAAAGACTTTAAATGACACACTGGACCAAATGGACTTCACAGACATATTCAGAACATTCCATCCCAAAGCAATGGAATACACATTCTTCTCTAGTGCCCATGGAACATTCTCCAGAATTGATCACATCCTAGGTCACAAATCAGGTCTCAATCGGTACCAAAAGATTGGGAACATTCCCTGCATATTTTCAGACCACACTGCTTTGAAACTAGAACTCAATCACAAGAGGAAAGTCGGAAAGAACTCAAATCCATGGAGGCTAAAGAGCATCCTACTAAAGAATGAATGGGTCAACCAGGAAATTAAAGAAGAATTTAAAAAATTCATGGAAACCAATGAAAATGAAAACACAACTGTTCAAAATCTTTGGGATGCAGCAAAGGCAGTCCTAAGAGGAAAGTATATAGCAATACAAGCCTTTCTCGAGAAACAAGAAAGGTCTCAAATACACAACCTAACCCTACACCTAAAGGAGCTAGAGAAAAAACAGCAAATAAAGCCTAAACCCAGCAGGAGAAGAGAAATAATAAAGATCAGAGCAGAAATCAATGAACTAGAAAGCAGAAGAACAGTAGAACAGATCCACGAAACTAGGAGCTGGTTCTTTGAAAGAATTAACAAGATTGATGAACCCCTGGCCAGACTTATCAAAAAGAAAAGAGAAATGACCCAAATCAACAAAATCATGAATGAAAGAGGAGAGATCACAACCAACACCAAAGAAATACAAACAATTATAAGAACATATTATGAGCAACTCTATGCCAGCAAATTAGATAACCTGGAAGAAATGAGTGCATTCCTAGAGATGTATCAACTACCAAAATTGAACCAGGAAGAAATAGAAAACCTGAACAGACCTATAACCATTAAGGAAATTAAAGCAGTCATCACAAATCTCCCAACAAACAAAAGCCCAGGGCCAGGTGGCTTCCCAGGGGAATTCTACCAAACATTTAAAGAAAAATTAATACCTATTCTCCTGAAACTGTTCCAAAAAATAGAAATGGAAGGAAAACTTCCAAACTCATTTTATGAGGCCTCCATTACCTTGATGCCCAAACCAAAGACCCCATCAAAAAGGAGAATTACAGACCAATATCCTTGATGAACATGGATGCAAGAATTCTCACCAAAAGACTAGCCAATAGGATCCAACACTACATTAAAAGGATTATTCACCATGACCAAGTGGGATTTCTTCCTGGGCTGCAAGGTTGGTTCAACAACTGCAAATCAATCAACGTGATACAATACATTAACAAAAGAAAGAACAAGAATCATATGATCCTCTCAGTAGATGCAGAAAAAGCATTTGACAAAGTACAGCATCCTTTCTTGATCAAAACTCTTCAGAGTATAGGGATAGAGGGTACATACCTCAATATCATAAAAGCCATCTATGAAAAACCTACAGCGAATATCATTCTCAATGGGGAAAAGCTGAGAGCTTTCCCCCTACGGTCAGGAACGCGGCAGGGATATCCACTATCACCACTGCTATTCAACGTAGTATTAGAAGTCCTAGCCACAGCAATCAGACAACAAAAAGAAATCAAAGGCATCCAAATCAGCAAAGAAGTCAAACTCTCACTCTTTGCAGATGATATGATACTTTATGTGGAAAACCCAAAAGACTCCACCCCAAAACTGCTAGAACTCATACAGGAATTCAGTCAAGTGGCAGGATATAAAATCAATGCACAGAAATCAGTGGCATTCCTATACACCAACAACAAGACAGAAGAGAGAGAAATCAAGGAGTTGATCCCATTTACAATTGTACCCAAAACCATAAGATACCTAGGAATAAATTTAACCAAAGAGGCAAAAGATCCATACTCAGAAAACTACAAAATACTCATGAAAGAAATTGAGGAAGACATAAAGAAATGGAAAAACGTTCCATGCTCATGGATTGGAAGAACCAACATTGTGAAGATGTCAATGCTACCTAGAGGAATTTACACATTCAATGCAATCCCCATCAAAATACCATCCACTTTTTTCAAAGAAGTGGAACAAATAATCCTAAAATTTGTATGGAACCAGGAGAGACCCCGAATAGCCAGCGGAATCTTGAAAAAGAAAAGCAAAGCTGGCAGCATCACAATTCCTGCCTTCCAGCTCTATTACAAAGCTGTCATCATCAAGACAGTATGGTACTGGCATAAAAACAGACACATAGATCAATGGAACAGAATCGAGAGCCCAGAAATGGACCCTCAACTCTATGGTCAACTCATCTTTGACAAAGCAGGAAAGAATGTCCAATGGAAAAAAGACAATCTCTTCAACAAATGGTGTTGGGAAAATTGGACAGCCCCATGCAGAAGAATGAAACTGGACCATTTCCTTACACCACACACAAAAAATAGACTCCAAATTGTTGAAAGACCTAGATGTGAGACAGGAGTCCATCAACATCCTAAAGGAGAACACAGGCAGCAACCTGTTTGACCTCAGCCACAGCAACTTCTTCCTAGAAACATCGCCAAAGTCAAGGGAAGCCAGGGCAAAAATGAACTATTGGGATTTCATCAAGATAAAAAGCTTTTGCACAGCAAAAGAAACAGTCCACAAAACCAAGAGACAACTGACAGAATGGGAGAAAATATTTGCAAATGACATATCAGATAAAGGGCTAGTATCCAAAATCTCTAAAGAACTTATCAAACTCAACACCCAAAGAACAAATAATCCAATCAAGAAATGGGCAGAAGACATGAACAGACATTTTTCCAAAGAAGACATCCAAATGGCCAACAGGCACATGAAAAAGTGCTCAGCATCGCTCGGCATCAGAGAAATCCAAATCAAAACCTATATGAGATACTACCTCACACCAGTCAGAATGGCTAAAATTAACAAGACAAGAAATGACAGATGTTGGCGGGGATGTGGAGAAAGGAGAACCCTCCTACGCTGTTGGTGGGAATGCAAGCTGGCGCAACCACTCTGGAAAACAGTATGGAGGCTCCTCAAACTGTTGAAAATAGAGCTACCCTACGATCCAGCAATTGCACTACTGGGTATTTACCCCAACGATACAAATGTAGGGATCTGAAGGTGTACGTGCACCCCAATGTTTATAGCAGCAATGTCCACAGTAGCCAAACTGTGGAAAGAGCCAAGATGTCCATCGACAGATTAATGGATAAAGAAGAAGTGGTATATATATACAATGGAATATTATGCAGCCATCAAAAGGAATGAGATCTTGCCATTTGCAACGACGTGGATGGAACTGGAGGGTGTTATGCTGAGTGAAATAAGTCAATCAGAGAAAGACATGTATCATTTGACCTCACTGATATGAGGAATTCTCAATCTCAGGAAACAAACTGAGGGTTGCTGGAGTGGGGGTGGTTTGGGAGGGATGGGGAGGCTGGGTGATAGACATTGGGGAGGGTATGTGCTATGGTTAATGCTTGTATTGTGCAAGATTGTTGAATCACAGATCTGTACCTCAAACAAATAATGCAATATATGTTAAGAAAAAAAAAAAAGAAGAAGAAGATAACCTGGAGGGGAAAAATGAAGGCGGGGAAATCGGAGGGGGAGACGAACCATGAGAGATGATGGACTCTGAAAAACAAACTGTGGGTTCTGGGGGGGGTGTGCGGGATGGGTTAGCCTGGTGATGGGTATTAAAGAGGGCACGTTCTGCGTGGAGCACTGGGTGTTATGCAGAAACAATGAATCATGGAACACTACATCACAAACTAATGATGTATGGTTATTAACATAACAATAAAAATTTTAAAGAGAAAAGATCAAATATTTTGTTCTTTCTCAATATTTTCATGGTGGACAGAATCTAAAGAGCTTCCCAATCGTCCTTCCCTACTGGCATTCCTGTCCCTGTGTAATACCTTCTCCATAAGTGTAAGTAGGACCCATGGCTTGCTTCTCAAAAATAAATTACAGCAAAGATGGCCGGATGTCACTTTCATGATTATGTCACATAAGATTATAATTTCCATCTTTCAAGCAGGCTCTCTCCCTTGACTCCTCTCTTCATGGCTGGTGAAATAGGCTTCCATGTGAAGAGATCCACAAGGCAAGGAACTGAGGGTGATCTCCAGTCAATAGCCAGGAAGCAACTGAAGTCTTTGGTCCAATAACCCACAAGAAACTGGATCCTGCTACTGTCAGATGAGGTCAGAAGTGGATTCTTCCCCAGTCCAGCTTCCGATGATACCATAACCCTGGTCTCAGCCTTGGTTACAGCCTTGTGAGAAACCCTGGACAGGGTATCAGCTAAGTGTGTCCAGATTCCTGACCCACTACAACTGAGAGGTAATACAAGTGTGTTGTTTTAAGCTGCTAAGTTTGTAGTAATACTGTTATTCAGGAATAGATAACATAATATTAAACTATTGAATTATAACAGCAATTAATGAACATAATTATAATGGTTTCTTACCAATGATTTGGTTTGTCAATCATTAAAAGTATTTAAGAATTAATTTTAATAGCATTGTGCTAGTCATTTGGTTCACTGCCAACACTACTGTAATTAATAGTTCACTAAAATGCATCATCCAGCCGTCTTGAAAATTCAGTTCTGGAGAAGAATCCTAAATCTAGAAAACAGTGTCAGAGAATGAACAAATTCAAAATTCTGTGCAATAAAAGAACACAAGTAAGAACAACTAAAGGCTGAAATAATACAACTGCTTCGTGATTGGTTGGCCATGACACAGAAGCCAGAAGTTAGTCTTGGTTCTGAAAGTGTACCTATGATACCTGGGCTTGATGGAAATCCATACCATCACTCCTATGCCACTTAAACATGGCCTCCTACATAACTGTGATCAGTGTTTGGGTTTGAGCAGGAGACATCTGGCACAACAATAATCCCTGGAATTAGTACCCTTGACCTAACAGCTTTAATATATCCTAACTTCCTAAGCAGCTAACTTCCTACTGTGCAGTGCTTAAGCAGTGAGGGAAATAGGTCCTAAGTAAATAAATAACAATAAGTCATATTTTCTCTTCCCTACAATCGAGAATGGGCATGTGTCATCAGCGTTGAATGGACCAAATCACTTTTCCTATGCTGGGGTATCTTGCTAGTCCAGAGACAGATCCATCAGAGTCAGATTTCCCATACCTGCCACTGGTTTTCCTCACTTTCATAACCCAAGGGATAGCAGAGTCATTTTTAAATGGCATAGGGACACTGGTATAGATTCAGGATGTGGGGTTTCATTATAATAGGTGTGTTTACCTGCACATGGGGAAAGGGCCACCAGAGGTGCTGGTGATGTAACAGGAGAGTGATGGGGATGCTTGAAAGCCTGACCCTGTTACATATCAATGGAACATTAATACCTGGGTCCACCTCTAAGACAGTTGGTTAATTTTATGGGGTATCCTAGCATTTTCAAATCCAGGATCATAAAGCCCTACTGGACTGGACTGGAGAGTGAAGGTGAAGAGTGAGCTTTCCTCCTTTCCCTCTTGGAATCTTGGGGGACACACTCCCAAGGGAGGGTGAAAAGAAGTTATGATAAAAGAATAACCTACAAAGCTGCGCATGGCTTTGTGGAAGTTTTAATACTGAAACATCCCTTTGCTGATGGGCAGCAGGTACAGAGCCAAGCAGCTAAGAAAGTAATTTCACTTTTAATCAAACCTCACAGAAAAAGTTTTCAACCAACCTTTCTATGGAGTCATTTTTATGGGTTTGGGATTCTGTTTAACTGATTAATATCTTCAAATCTCCACTTAGCTTCATCTTTGCAGGAAGAAAATACCTAAGTATGTCCCAGACTTACATTAATTTGGTCCATATGTAATTGGAAGATTTTTGTCCTTCCTTAAGAATCAGTTAGTCATACGCCATGGAGTCCTCACATCTAGACTGTTCAAACTCTCTCTACCTACCCCTGACAGCATGAACATTGTAGTAGGTGAATACTATGGTGCCATTCTGAATAAACTTCAAAGCTGTCCTGCTCAAATTCACGGACTGCTGCACTGGTTTCCTGGTTAATTCTAGATTCAGCACACTCCCAACGCTTGTAACACTGAGCTGATGTTGAGTGGAGTTCTGTGAGTTCTGGAACTGTCTTACCTCCGCTGCCTCTGTGTAACTAGACTGCAAAGGTGCCCTCATCTGAGAGCTCTGCTGTACCCAGAATCCCACTCGCAGCTTCAGCTAGGCTCCCAGCCTCCCTGTTGCAAAAAGAAATCACAACTGGACCAATCACAACAGGTCCATCCTACTGATGACAATCCAATTATTTTCCCGACAGCCATCTTGATTTTGAAAGAATGTGCTTCCCGTGCATTGTGGAGGTTAGCCTAACTACACTTTCAGATTATTAGAGGTGAATCTGTAGGAAATTTACGGTAGACAGTTAATGTGAGGCTTTGATTGTATGTGTATATGTGAAAGCACAACTTGTAAATTCCGGTTTTTCATGGCTGCAATTGGCTGTAACATTATTTTACAGAGTAATTACATTAAACAATTCCTGGAACTGTAGGACTATGAAGTGCTTTAATCAAACACATCTGCTTTACTGCTCTTGCAATCAACCCCAAAGGTCAGGACTGTGGTGTGTTATTGCCCCAGAAAGCCACTCTCAGCTCAAGCCAGTTACTTCTCTGACGCTGGGGTACAGGACAGTTTTTCAATGCCTAGATACTCCTGATCAACAGGAAACTACCTTATACTACCTGACAGGCTGCCTGTATCCTCAGGTCACCTTCTTAATCCCCCAGCATCCACTTTCCTTCTCATCTTTGACCTGGAAGCCTGAGTGAAAGAAATGTCCACACCACCGATAACCCGATAAAATGAGTGCAATTAAAATGAGAACTTTCTTTTTTTTCTTTAAATTTTTTATTGTTATGTTAATCACCATACATTACATCATTGGTTTTTGATGTAGTGTTCCATGATTCATTGTTTGTGCATAACACGCAGTGCTCCACACAGTGCTCCACGCAGAATGTGCCCTCTTTAATACCCATCACCAGGCTAACCCATCCCCCCACCCCCCTCCCCTCTAGAACCCTCAGTTTGTGTTTCAGAGTCCATCGTCTCTCATGGTTCGTCTAAAATGAGAACTTTCAATTGAATCCCACACCCCAGTTAACAACAGCTCAAAAGTAAGGATGAGCAAAGGCTGTGAGTGGGTTAGGGGTGCATAACCAACATTTTGGGCCACTCAGGGACGCTTATCTCATAGCCACTAGGGATTCCAAGAAGCTGTCTGCACAACACGCCAGTAGTCATGCTATAATATAAGTACTCATGCTATAATTAGAAGAGGGATCTATTCACAGTTTGATATTTTCTCTTGCACCCCTGAAGTATGTTCAAACAAAACAACATTTCCTTTCTTTTCCATAGGGATATGTTAGCCTTCTTTAACTCTTTCCTTTCTGCAGAGTTCTGAGATTAAAAGAAGTTAAGTCCATCTGTCCTTGGTGCTGAGACATTTCTACCCCATTGGCTGCTTCCTAGTCTGTTCTCAAATGGATTGGGTGGGTGTCCAAAGGCCTGAGTTCCAGTTCCAGCGTTTTTAGCAGTTGCTCATTCCGTGTCACAGTGAGTAATGTGTGTTGAATCCTCCCTGACCATCACACTTTCATCCTTCACTGTCGAAGGATGAAAAAATAGAGACCCCTTTTCTTTTTTCCCTCCAATCTCCTCCTCCTTCAAGAAGGATGTCTTGGATGAAGGTAGAGACACTTAGGTCTCCTATTAGTGTTACCTATTGGAGGAGAGGGAGCTTACACAGCTGAACTGATAAGGGCAGGGACCCAGTAAACTTGGCTATCCCCAATTTGATAAAAATGGAAGAATGGGTGGCCTGTCCCTCTTTTTTATACCCTACTAGCTGCCCTGAGGATAAGTTCCTCATTGCTAGAATCCAGAACCTACTGGTAACTGTGAAAGCTTAAGGGGGGAAACTTCCCCTCCCACTCTGGTAGCCAGGGTTTGGGCAAGTGACCCAGACTTAGTCAGAGACAGTGGGAATGTGCACTCAGCCTCTCAAAGGTGGGATTCTGTTGTGGGGGGATGGGAGCAGCATTCTAGCCACATGCTCCCACCTCCTGGCCTCTGGGGCCCCCTTAATTCCCACCCTTTTTCCAAGCCTGTCCCTCCCAGAGGCTGTGAGCCCTCTGTATCTTTCCAATAAATGCCCCCATTTTCATCTGAGCAAATGTGCACCATTTAAAAGTTAGATAGTTCTAACATACATATAAAAATAGCACCTGGGAGGCTCAGTTGGTTAAGTGCCTGCCTTTGGCTCAGGTCATGATCCCAGGGTCCTGGGATGGAGCCTGGCATAGGGCTCCCTGCTCAGCGGGGAGCCTGCTACTCCTTCACCCTCTGCCCCTCCTCCCCACTCATGATCTCTCTCTGTTCTCTCTCTCAAATAAATAAAATCTTAAAAAAAAAAGCAGTCCTCCCTTCTACCCATACATAGACATCCTCACAATGTGATTCATTTAATTTTTGGTTAAATTTTCAGTTTGTATTATTAGGAGCGTGAAGAGTTATTTCCAACTGTGCACATACTATACCATAATTCCAATTCCTTTCTTTTACAACTCCCCCATCCAGAGTAAACAACTGCTTCATTTATTCCATGGTGGTCCATGTATCTATCACTTTTGCTGAGCTTGTGTAGAATTGGATATCTCTTCTCAATACATTAGAACACCTTAGGGAACACATCCATCCTATCTATCTATCATCTATCTATCCATCCATCATTTATTCCTTTATTGCTTTTACTGTTTCCTTGCATTAGTTGCTGTCTAGGCCTGAGGTACAGGTTTCTCTCCCCCCCCACCTCTCTTTCTCCCACCCTCCTCCCTCTCTGATGTTGGATCCCCTGTTTCCTGGATACCATTCTCCCCCCTCTTTCTTGGTTTACTTTCCCTTTTGATGGAACAAATTCTCTACTACCTTCCTGAGAAAGCACTTATGAGGTAAAATTTCTGAAATATTTTATTTCACACTTGATGGATGGTTCAGGAATAGAATGTGAGTTTAGGAAACCTTGGCACGGAATTTTGAAAACATTGATTCATTCATTATCTTCTGTCTTCGAGACTGCTCTTAAGAAGCCTGGTACCATTCTAATTCTTGATATCTTGTATATAATTTATTATTTAACTCTAGCATCTTTAAAAATAGTCACTCTGTCTTCTATGTTCTGTTTTCATGATGATACTCTTTTGTGTGGGTCTTGTATCATCCATCAAGTTGGGCAATTGCTGGGCTCTTTCAATTTAGAAACACAAGAGCATCAGTTTGGGGAAGCATCTCTGAATTGTTGCATCATTGGTATCCTTTTCTCCATTTCCTCTGTTCTCTCTAGAACTCTTATTATTTGTATGTCAGACTCTGGATTTCTCCCCTAATTATTTTTTTAACTTCCCTCTCTCTCTTTTTTAAAATCACCGTGATTTATTTAAAACCTGTCTTGGGGAAATTAACCCAACTTTTCCTTTTGATATTTTTATTAAGCTTTTAAAAATATTTAAATTTGATTTTTGATTTCCAATAGCTCATTATAGTTCTCCGAGTGTTAGTTTTTCAAGAGCTCATCGTTTTGGTTTTATGGATGGAATATCTTTTATTATCTCCCTGAGGATATTAGTCATAGTTGGTTTTTTCTAATCTTTTTTTTTAATTTTTATTTATTTATTTATTCATGAGAGACAGAGACAGAGAGAGAGAGGCAGAGGGAGAAGCAGGCTCCCAAGGAGCAGGGAGCCCGACGCGGGACTCGATCCCAGGACCCCGGGATCATGACCTGAGCCGAAGGCAGATGCTTAACCATCTGAGCCACCCAGGCGCCCTTTTTCTAATCTTTTATCTTAGTATATAATTGTTTTGGGTTTTTCCCCCCAACTTTCTTTATCTTAATTATTTGTCTTGTTCTCTGTATTAATTCACTGGGGCTGTTGTAACAAAGCACCACCAACTAGCTGGCCTCAAACAACAGAAATCTATTGTCTCATAGTTCTGGTGGCTGGAAGTCAAACAACAGAGTTGGCTCCATCTGAAGGCTATGAAGGAAGGTTCTATTCCAGGCCTCTCTCCTATGGTGTTCTTTTAATAAGGACATCAGTCATATTGGATTAAGGGTCCATCTTAATTAACTGCATCTGTAATCTCCCTATTTCCAAATAAGTTTATGCTCTGAGATACTAGGGTTAGTATCAATATATGAAATTGGGGGGCATGTGATTCAACCCGGAACTGTCTCTGAGCTTCATGTTGGAGCTTTCCTCAAATGTCTGGTCTATGATGTAAGAGGCTGTCCTCCTATACATTAATAGGGCACTGAAGAGCTGGGTTGGAAGTTGGAAGGCCCATGTGGGTGGGGCTGGATGGTGGTGGGTTTCACTGTAAGGAGTTCCACCTGGGACATTGTGTTACCATGGTAGCATCCACAGGTCTTTTTTTGTGGGCTGATCAACAGCAACAGCTACTACAACTTTCCATTTTCTACTTGGAGGGGATGAACCTGGACACCAGCATCCAGGCAGCTACTTATGGGAAGAGGGCTGCGGTTACCAGCATTCAATGTAGAAATCCTTATTCGATTCCTTGTTTTCAGTGTACTTTTCCACTTTCATCCGTGCCTGCTGTGCCTCGAGTCCAGACATTCCTGTTTTGCCTTCTCCAAAGAACAAATACCTGGTCTTCTGATGGGTGGCAGTGAGGACTAACTGCCTGACCCTTTGGAACAGAGCCAGGATTTGGAGGTCCAATTACTACTGAACAGATTTCAAGCCAGTCTTTCTGTTTTCAGCCCAGCTCTATGCCACTTCCAGAGTTACTTTGTGTCACCAGTCCCTGGCCTTTGGCTCTTCTGGGGTACAAACCAAATTGTATAACAGCGCACATATGTATATAAACTCTTCTGAGTCAGTTACCAGTAAACCATTTTCTTTTCAGCTTCCAAAAAATGTCTGATGTTATCTCTTTCCCCATTTTCATTCTCTTTTTGTATTTATGCTATAAAAAAAAAAGAAATTCCTTATTGTTTTACTGTGCTTCTAGTGGAATTTCAGTAGGGAGCATAGCTAAATACATGAATTCAATTTACCTTGTTTAACTAGAAACTCCTTAAAACCCTTTGTGGTTGCGATGGCCAGAGTTGGTTTCTTGTTACCAAGAATCCTGGCTGGTAGAGGAGTACAAGTGGACACAAACAGAGGCGGTTGGAATGAAGGCTAAAGCTGCAGCTCCATCCCCGTACATGTACACCCTACACTTTAGGCAAATTTTAGCCAACCTGGTTGCAGATGCCCATAGAAGTCAGCCTATTTCTTTCCTCTGTATCTTTGCTATGCTTCTCTCCGTGTCTGGACTAATCCCCCTGTTTTCTGTCTCAGCCCCAATGGCCGGGTAAACATGCCCCTTTCAAGAATTCACTCAATACTCATGGATGCCATAAAAGCCTATTGGCTTCTTCACCTCCTCCCCACCCCCAAACACACACAAACACTCTATGTACAATACGCATATGGGTGTGTCTGCCCTCGCTCGCTTTCCACCAACTTCTCCCTGGCTTTGCAGTCACACAAGAACTGCTCTAATTCAACTGGAAAACAGTCTCACACTCTTGGACATTATGTGATAGTGTAAAGTTTGGCATCATTTTCAGGACAAAAGTAGTGGTCATTTTCTTTAGAGGGTTCCTTGAATACTGATACATTTTATTTGTGAATGTTATCTCTCTCTGAGTCCCAGACCTTTTAATGCCAGGGCTGCAGTGGCACTTGCAACCATTCTGGATGGGTGAAATATACATGTGTATATCAAGGTGCTGGGGATATGGGTAGAAAAGGTGCCTATAAACTCAGATGGCTTCTATATGTCAGCAGCTTCTGATGATAATGGTAAGTTCATTAGCTTGTTCCAAAAGTGAGCCATTCAGAGCATCAGCCATATAACATGCATTCACGCAAAATGTGCTGACCCCTGATAACCACCATGCAAATTGTTAAACACTGAGAAAAAAGATTCGTTAGAATTCCCCATAATTAGTAAGTGTTCACTATGTGCCAAGCACTGTACTCAATATTTTATGGGAGGAACTCATTTCACACTAACCAACCAGGGGCAGGAAAATAGAGAAGAAAATGGGACTTAAATCAGGTGAGTACCTCAGCCAGGTTACCTGGATGGGGAAGTCTGATTCTAGAAGTTGAGTGCTTACCGCCACCCCCTGCTGTCAGCCGTTTGTGTGAGAGATTGTCCTCTACCTTCAGAAGCTCTTCCTAGCCCCTTCCGACTCAATTTTACCCTTGCTTTCTCCTCCGCTCAAGAAGGCTCCATTGAGAGTAGAAAATGATTCTCTTGGGACCAGGGAATGGGAGGGGGGAGGAGGGAAGAGCCCAAGAGAAGCTCAGTCATTAAGTATTAAGTTTCACATTGATCCAGTCCCTAAGCTAATAGAGCTGTTCAGGATTCTCGCTGAACTCCTCAGCACCACTGCCCCTCTCTGACACTTAGAGGTTTGTTGGCATGTTAACTTTTTTTTTTTTTTTTTTTTGACAGAGAGACAGCAAGAGAGGGAACACAAGCAGGGGGAGAGGGAGAGGGAGAAGCAGGCTTCCCGCGGAGCAGGAAGCCTGATGCAGGGCTTGATTCCAGGACCCTGGATCATGACCTGAGCCGAAGGCAGACGCTTTAACAACTGAGCCACCCAGGTGCCCCTGGCGTGTGAACTTTTAAGACTAGCGAAAGAAAGAAAGAGAAAAAAGGAAGAAAGAAAGAAAGAGAAAAAGATAAGAAAGAAAGAAAGAAAGAAAGAAAGAAAGAAAGAAAGAAAGAAAG
>NW_027397073.1:55223509-55255130 GCF_003265705.2 Callorhinus ursinus
GAGGGAGGGAGGGAGGGAGGGAGGGAGGAAGGAAGGAAGGAAGGAAGGAAGGAAGGAAGGAAGGAAGGAAAGAAGAAAGGAAAAAAGATGCAAACTAGCCCATAAGTCACTCTCGCCATAGCTCTCTAACAATGAACCACCTTGGGGCGCCTGGGTGGCTCAATCGTTGGGCGTCTGCCCTCGGCTCAGGTCGTGATCCCGGGGTCCTGGGATTGAGCCCCGCATCCGGCTCCCTGCTCAGTGGGAAGCCTGCTTCTCCCTCTCCCACTCCCCCTGCTTGTGTTCCCTCTCTCGCTGTGTCTCTCTCTCTCTGTCAAATAAATAAATAAAAATCTTAAAAAACAAAACAAAACAAAACAATGAGCCACCTCCAGGAGGACCTAAGTGAAATAGGAATAACAAATGATAAAAATGGTGTTTCCTACAGAAGTCAAATGACATCAGTTTGCTGGAAGCCATTTAAAACAGAGAGGTCTTCATCTTGGAAATCTGTAAGCTCCTCTCTGGTCGAGCTTGGATATAGGAAAAGATTAGGCTGCTGCTACATTGTCTAACCCAGATCCGGAAATTCATGACATCCAATGCAGAAAACAGGTTTGCTCATACTCACATCTTGAGAGAAAACCACAGAATAAATATCAGGAGAGAAAATTTGGTGTCATGTGATCTAATATTAGTATTTGGATGTATTTGTTTAAAGTTTCTGCTCACTCTCAGGAAATCAATATAACATAGCTAGCACTTTTACTGTGCTTTATATTTTTAAAGACTTAATCAATGAGTAAATTGTGGGGCACACTGCTCCGAAGCTATACAGCTAGTTAGTAGCTCAGCCAGGATTAGTCTTCTACTTCCCAAACTACTGCTATTTTTTTGTTTGTTTGTTTTTAGTGTCACAAGGTTGGATCTTTTTTTTAAAATTTTTTTATTGTTATGTTAATCACCATATATTACATAAGTTGTTTTGGTGTACTGTTCCATGATTCATTGTTTGTTCATAACACCCAGTGCTCCACGCAGAATGTGCCCTCCTCAATACCCATCACCAGGCTAACCCATCCCCCCACCCCCCTCCCCTCCAGAAACCTCAGTTTGTTTTTCAGAGTCCATCATCTCTCCTGGTTCGTCTCCCCCTCTGACTTACTCCCCTTCATTCTTCCTCTCCTGCTATCTTCTTCTTTTTCTTTTTTCTTAAAATATGTTGCGTTATTTGTTTCAGAAGTACAGATCTGTGATTCAACAGTCTTACACAATTCACAGCGCTCACCGTAGCACATATCTTCCCCAATGTCCATCACCCAGCCACCCCATCCCTCCCACCCCCGACCACTCCAGCAACCCTCCAAACTACTGCTATTTTTGTTTGCTACCCAAACTAAGCTAACTTTTCTTATTTCACATATTTTTTCTTTAGTGATTGTCTGCCATCTTTCCCATATTTTTGAACAGCATTACCACCCAACCTTTTCTGGGAATCTTAAAACTGCAGCATGTTTAAGATTTTCTTTCTCTGTTTTTTAATTTATTTGTAAAAAGATTTTATTTACTTGAGAGAGAGAGAAAGAGCAGAGGGGACTGGCAAAGGGAGAGGGAGAAGCAGGCTCCCCACTGAGCAGGAAGCCCGACGTGGGGCTCGATCCCAGGACCCCGGGATCATGACCTGAGCCGAAGGCAGATGCATAACCAACTGAGCCACCCAGGTGCCCTGAAACTGCAGCATGTTTAAACACTCAAACATTTTCTTATTTGACTTAAACAAAATCACTAGTAAACTGTTTCTCTTTGTGTTTTGCCCAATCCTATGTGCAGAGAAGCAGCTCCCACCTTCTCTCTGACTTTCTTTAGCACAATCTAGACAACTTTGGACGTACCCAGAAAGGCTGGAGTGCTCTCTGCAAGTGAGGAGACAAAGCTTCACGCTGACTGGCAGGCACTGGGAGCACCTGGCCCGCTTCTCATCCACCTGTACAACATCCCACAGAGAGATAATATTTTTAGTGGATGAAGAAAATGAGGTTTGGAGAGAGGTTAAGAAGCCAGGAAGTGTCAGATCTCGAATATGAACACAGGTCACCAGTTACCAAAGCAAGGGTGCTTTGCACTCCGCACTGCTTCTCTTTCAAGGGGCGAGATATGGCACTGAGAGTGTAGGCTTGTATGTTAAAACTAGGCATGGATCTTTCTGGAGATTACAGTCTAAATGGGATAAATGGTAATAGTAAGAATCATGTCTATCTATCTATCCATCTATCTATCTGTCACTTCTGTGCAAGAGAGTGAGACCAGTATAGTGTCTCTCTCTTTTTTTTTTTTATACCTTTTCACATAATTCCTCTGATGGGAAGACATGGGCTACATATCCAGAGATATGCTTCTTTTGTTTTTCCAGGTGACAGGTGTCTCATTTGGGTAGGAGTTCTTGACGACAGTCCTTTTCTCTTAGTGATCTGTGAATATTAGCTTCTTCTACCTTTTGGGGTTTCAGATGAGTTAAAATGCTAGTCTTATTCTTTTTTATTTATTTATTGAAGCCCAGCTGACATGTAAGCTTGTACTTGTGCTGGCTGTAGAGGAATGTTGTAGCAATGCTCCAATTCCACACCATGCTTCCCAGGTTAAATGTCATCACCATCTGTCCCCATACAATGTTATTACAGTATTATCGACTCTATTCCCTATGCCGTACTTTTCATCCCTGTGACTTGTTTATTTTATAACTGGAAGTTTGTACCTCTTAACCCCCTTCACCCCTCCCCTGTGGCAACCATTGGTTTGTTCCCCGGATTTATGAGTCTGTTTTTGTTTTTGTTTGTTCCTTTGTTTTGTTTTTTAGAGTCCACATACAAGTGAAGCCATATGGTAGTTGTCTTTGACTTATTTCATACCTCTGGGCCCATCAACGTAGTGGCTTTAATATCTAGCATACTGTAGGCACTCCATAAACATTCAGTAAATACAAGAGGAAGGAAGAAATGCAATCCAAAGGTGATCAAGACACGGTATATACACTGGCAGTTCTCACTGTCTCGCTAGGGAGACAAATGTTTCCCTAACTAATTCTATTCCAGTTAGAACAGTGCTTCTCCCCCTGTGCTCACTATTGGGCTTATCAGAGGCAGTGCAGAGGGAGGAGGTGGGCCATGGGTAAAGATTATTAAAAAAATATCAATGCCCAGTGCCCATCTCAGGCCAATGAAAGAATCTCTGGGTGGGACCTGGTGGGTATTTTTAAAAAGCTCCCTGGGTGGTGCTAATGTTTAACCAACACTGGAGACCACCCATGGGTACATCACTGCATCCGTTGTAAGGACAAAGAATGGAGGTATCAGCACAGCAGTGAATGTTGGGGGTTTTCTACAGCAATGTGGTGTTGGAGAGAGTCTGTGATTAACACTGGTGACAATGCCAAGAGGAGGACATTGACCAGGAAGCCCAGAGGGGGCAGGGAGTCACCTAGAGTCATGGGTCAGAAGCACAACCTCAGGTCCAAAGGCCAAGCTTGAGACCTCCAGGAGGCCCCCACTGAGCCCAGGAAGGCGGGTGGGGCAGGAACAGAGTGCAAATTCCACATGAAAGTGGAGTTTGAAATGCTGATTGATTATAACGCCCTGCAGGCAGCTGGAACTAGTCCCTAGGAGCCTAGCATGAACTTAGCACCTTTCTATGTACTCTGTTTGAAGGTCTGTCACTCTGGGACTCAAGAGCCTCCTCTGTGTGGGGTGCCTGGGTGGCTAAGTGTGGGATTCTTGATTTTAGCTCAGGTCATGATCTCATGGGTTGTGAAACTGAGACCCACATCTGGCTCTGTGCTCAGTGGGGAGTCTGCTTGAGATTCTCTCTCCCTGTCCCTCTGCTCATCCCCCTGCTCTCTCTCTCTCTCTCTCAAATAAATAAATGCATAAAATCTTTAAAAAAAAGGCTCCTCTGTAAGATAAGAGTGTTTTCTCAGAATAGCAGCTTTAAACTATGCCTTTGGAGTACTAGGCAGTGGTTCTCAAGTTTTATGAATAGGAGACTCAGCTGAGGAGTTTTGTATAATGAGTCCCAGGCCCCCTCCTGAGACTCTGATTCGGTGGGTCAGGGGTGGTGGTGCTTCGGAAGACAGAAGTCTGAGTCTCCTGCAAGGACGGCGGGACTTACTTTGAGAAGCACTGTCTAGGACACACTGAGTGGGGACGCCTGGGTGGCTCAGTGGGTTAAGCGTCTGCCTTTGGCTCACGTCATGATCCCAGGGTCCTGGGATTGAGCCCCACGTCGGGCTCCTTGCTCTGCAGGGAGCCCACTTCTCCCTCTCCCTCTGCCTGCCACTCCCCCTGCTTGTGCTCTCTCTTGTCAAATAAACAAATAAAACAATCTTAAAAAAAAAAAAAAGGACACACTGAGTGCATTAGGGACTACTGCGTGGATGCACAAGGAGGCAGCTTGTAGGGTCTGGGTCCCTGATCCCCTTAAAAAAACAGAAGCCTTCCATTGTCTGGTTTATGTATTGGACTCTGCAAGATTTGCTTGGAAGGAGGTTCGTTGAGAAGAGCAAAGGAAGTAGAGAACCGTTGCAGGGGTTGATCCTCAAGGTCCCACCAAAATCCAACATCCTATGAGCCTTTGTGGAGGAGACTCCTAAGAGATGGGGAGGGAGAGAGCAGAGGAGCAAACACTAAACTGGGGACAATATTTTTATTTAAGGAATGGACAGAGGAGATGACAGTCAAGGGGGAAAAGACATAAAATTTTTAAAGGTTTTAGTTTTCAAATGCTTTTGAAACCCATATGCAATAAAGATAAATCAGTGAAGTGGCCAACAGCCAGCAAGGTAGCATTTTGTCTTATATAACAGGATGGCTCTTAACCCCAGCTATAGGATCTGGGTGGGTTGTCCATGATGAGAAATGAGAACTCCTCACCCAGGATGGGGAAATAGCTTCAGGGCGGCCATTATTAGAGAAGATGTACTTCTCCAACTTGCAGGCAGCAAAGGCTACAAAATCCCTCCCACATGGTTGAAAAGTATTGCCAGAATGCATTTTGAGGGAAGCATTCATGGCAAACATCAATGAAGTATTTTGCATTGGGAGAGTATTGCATTGCTAGACACTTTCAGCAGCTCTGGATTCTCCTCTGGCATGGATTTGTGAAATAGCAAAAGGAAAGGGATTGGGAGAACAATAGAAATAGTACTAAAATATGGAGAGAAGTCAGAGAAGTCAACTGATAACTCTCTTCACAGTATATTACTGGGACACAGAAACAGCCAGCTTGATGTGCACCCCTGCACCCCTGCATCCTATACACTTCACAGTTACAGATGCTTGCTCGGCTCTCCCTGATGTGATTGCCCGTGTTGACAGACTGTAAGTTCCCTTCAAGGGCAACTATATTGTAGCCAGTGCTATATCCCAACACTTCGCAGAGCCTGTCAGATGATGGGCATATAATAATTATTGTCTCTTTTAATTGGCATGGACCAGAATGAAATGCAAGAAGGAATTCTCTATAGATAACTTAATAGAAAAAAGATTTGAATAGAAATGGTACTGAGATACTCCCTACTCACTCATGACTTGGGTTGTTCCTACCAGAACCACACTGGTACACAAAACACGATGTTTACATATTATTTCTATTTTTACTTATATCTCTGCTTAAGTAATGAATGATTCTGTCAACTCCATTTTCCCTACTCGGCACTGAAAGTCAAGTATTCTTAACCCTGGTCCTTTATTATCTATTTTAAGTCCCAAGTTCAAGGATCCCCTCAGGTCTTGTTGTATAAGAATTCCTAAATCAGGGGGCACCTGGGTGGCTCAGTCAGTTGAGCTTCCGACTCTTGGTTTTGGCTCAAGTCATGATCTCATAGGTCGTGAGATTAAGTCCTGTGTTGGGCTCAGGCTCAGCGGGGAGCCTGCTTGAGATTCTCTCTCCCTCTCCTCCTACCCTTTCCCCCAATTGTGTGCATGTGCACTCTCTCCCTAAAACAAATAAATAAATCTTTGGGGAAAAAAAAGAATTCTAGAATCTGGTTGACCCAACAAGAACTTGGCATCCATCTCCTGGTGCTCAGATGGGCAGAGGCAGCAACCCGCATCCTCTGTTCATAGCACCTGAGGAAGCATTACCACCATGGTCATAGACACCTCTCTCCATATAGAAGGACAGATCTGATGTGGAATCAACCAGGGGTTCTGGAAACCCCAGGCACCACCACCCACCACCCAGACCTGCTCGGTGCCTGAACAGGAGCACTACCCTACTGACAGGCAACTGGAAGGTGGGAGCACGAACCTTCTCCATCTGAGCGCTACGGGGAAAGTGACATTCTCCAGGAAACACAAAGCAGTCCCAGGATGGGAGTCCAGAAGGGGTGTAAGAAGACAAGGTCAGGCAGAGGCAGCATTCACCACCTCCCAAACCCATTTCCAAACCCTTCCCCTCCACCCTTGCAGGAAAACCCTTTCTCCCTTGGAATGCTTTCCGTCCAGGCACATCCCAGCATGGGTCAGGATTCCATGGGTTGCGAGCCACAGAAACTGGCCTGTTGATGTGGGCTGAAAACGCATGTGTTCATGGGATGCTAGACAGACACAGAGCTATAGCTCGGATGCTGTTGTGGGTCAAAGTGGGGGTCCGGGTTGGAGCACCAGGTTTACAGGCTCTGCAAGCAGGAGCGAAGCCTAAAACCACTCTGCAGAACTGGTCTGTTAAAAACCCACTGCTGGCCCACTTGGCACCAGGCACTCCTGGAGGCTGCCGTCGCCCCCCGCCCCCTGCCGCCCCCGGCACCTGTGTGGCTAGTGCTGGGTATGGCGACTCGGTGGCCATCTCCTTCCAGTATGGCTCCTGTACAATGGTGCAGCTTGAGCTTCCTGCTGCAGGTTTGGGGTGGGCGTGTCAGATTATGCCATCTGCCAGGGAGTCTGCCAAAGTGATCCTGATTCCCTAATGAAAGGCGGTCTTCACCTGCCTCTCTTGGGGATTCCCCTAAACAGAGTCTCACCTGCCAGAGTTGGGTGCTGCCATCCTCATCACTCTCTTCCTCTCATTGCTACTGCTGTCTCCCATCTCCATATCTCTCACTGTCCTCTTAGCAGCCCAACCACAGACCTTTCTGCACTCTGTCCTGCTATCATCAACTGTGACTTTGATATCCATTCAGGTGGTCCACCAAACAGCCTAACCTCATGGTACCTTAAATCCAAAAACTTCCACCTCCATGTCACTTTTTCTAAAAATTTTATTTACTTGAGAAAGAGAAAGAGAGAGCGAGCGAGCACCAGCAGAGGAGAGGGGCAGAAGGAGAGGGAGAATCAGATTCCCCGCTGAACAGGGAGCCCGACCAGGGGCTCAATCCCAGGTCCCTGGGATCATGACCCAAGCTGAAGGCAAACACCTAACTTACTGAGCCACCCAGGTGCCCTCACCTCCACATCACGCTTGTCACTTACACCCAGAGTCACACCAAGGAGCTTGTCATTGTTGAGAACTGCTTCTCTACAGAACTCTTCACCTCCTATTTCCCACGGCCGCACCTGCTCTTCTCTGGAGACAGGCTGCCGGTGCCCATACCTTCCTATTAGTGCTCCTGAGGCCTCTCTTTCCCTCCAACACAACATGCAACCAAGCACGGTCCGGGAGCATGCTTAATGCCTTCATACTCCTCTCCCTCTCTTGCTCTTCCCCAGAATCTCCCACCAATGGATCCATTCCATAAAATGTCTACTAATATACCCAGGTATTAGCTATTGCCTGTCCTGCTGGAAAAGGGTCCTCAACCTGTGTTGGCTGGTGTCACTACAAGTCCTTGGTCCCCTATCCTGGCTGGGTCTTGAACACCAAGAAACTGTTTGTCAACTACCCTGTTCATCTTTTTCCACTTTCCTCAAGCTCCCCAGTCACCCCTCCCCCTTTCAATTCTCTGGCCCTCAGCAAACTGTAAGCCTCCTACTTTCTAAGTGAATGAAGACTATAGAACATGAACACTTTCTTATTTCTATTGAAACCCACACTTCATTCCTTCCTTCCGTTTTCAGATAAAAGTCAGTCACCCGTCTCAAATTTTGCTCTCCATTCCAGTTCCCCGCCCCTCACAAAGTTTGCTTCATTCCCTTGTATTTTCAACTTCTCTCTCTCCTGTTAGCTCTTGCTTCACAAATATTTTCAGTTCATCTTCCCCAGATGGTAAGAGCCTCAGGAGCAGGGGTCCTGACTGGTTCATCAGTGTTTGCCCTCAGTACTGAATACATAGTAAGAAATACATATTTGTTGGGCTGAATCCTTCACATTTCCACATATATTATCAGTATACCTAAAATTTGTGTCCTAAATCTAAACTCACCTTTTACTAAAGACTCATTAACGGGGAAAGGCCTTCAGCAAATTCATTAATTAGAGTCATTCTACTATCAACTTTATTTGCTCATCTGAATTGAGGTTACTTGTCGTGAATGATAAAGAGCTTGAATTTCATAGGTATGTGTAAATTGCATTTAAAATAATAATTGTTACTATTAATATTTACACAAGTCATTTATTCCTAGAACAGGCCTGTGCTAATTAATATTTTTTTCATACTAATAGTCACTATGAAGTAGAAGTTCTCAGGAGATCCCCTGGTAAGAATAATTTTCTACATGTACCATGAACATGCATTTGACCTTGGGAGCGCTAGGGTGGGAAGAAGGACACAAGCCAGAGCTTAAGTCCACGTGTACAGTGTAGGAGTTCACCAGGGAAAAAAGCTACCTGGAAGAGGTGAGTTTTGAATTGCAGTTTAAAGTGGGGTGACTCAGGGTGCCTGGATGGCTCAGGTGGTTAAAGCGCCTGCCTTCAGCTCAGGTTATGATCGCGGGGTCCTGGGATCGAGCACCAGGTAGGGCTCCCTGCCCAGTGGGGAGTTTGCTTCTTCTCTCTCTGACCCTCCCTGCTCATACTGTCTCTCTCTTTCTCTGTCAAATGAATAAGTATCTTTAAAAAAAATAATAAAGTGGGGATGGCTTTCAGATACTCAGGGACTAGACCATGCTAGGGAGTTCTGAGCCCCACCTAGAGGGAGTTACACCACTGCCCATGTGGACGGCTAGAGTCACATGAGCATATTCATTTACAAACCTGACTGCTGAGCACTTGACATACCGGATTCTATTCTCCTTACATACTTTTATCCTCTGGTCTGAAAATGGAGAGAGCCTATTTTTTAAGACATGCAGTGTCGTGAGCAGCTCATCACACAAAGGCTCTGGGGATGGAGGGGAGAGGCTGAGTTTGGGTGAGAGAGAAAAGCAGATTTCAATTCCACACTCAAGAGTCAAAGACCCTTTTAGAGTAGGAAATAAATAGACTTCTCTGCTAAGGGTGTGGCATGGGCAAGAGCTGTTTCTAGAACTAGGAGTCACAGAGTCGTTGCTGTGGGCCTCTGGGTGAAATGCAAATCTGCAGCAGACTTCCAGAGAATTCGGAAATCTCATGTCCGTGATCTTGAAGTCACGGACTGTCTTTTACTTCTAACCACACGTGCAGCACACGCAGTTTGGTAACCATGGATGGTACCTGAACGTGCTTTTCTTCTACTCTTGAAATTTCTGCTCATGTGTTTTGATACCAACATTCAGACCCTACCCCTACATTCCCTCCCTTGGAAAGTTGAATTCCTCGCTTCTTAGTTGGTTCTTCTCCATCTGTATTTTCAGAAGGGATCTCAGGAGGTTCATTTGTAGCACTGATCTGATTCCTGCTGTGATGCTAATAAGCAGGCCCCATCTTCTTACCTTTTAATAAAGTCATCAGCAGAAACAAGTGGGTCCCCCAGGGGAGCGCAGAGAGACATTTATCCTCAGTGGGACAAGGGTTCTCTTCTGCATAATTGACAGTAAATAAAACTAATGTCTAATTAAGAGGTCGACATAGCTTAAAATATACCTCCTTGTTTGGGAATCGAGTGCCTTACATCCTAGTTTATCGGGACGCTGATTGGACACATTTCCGTGTCCTCATCTAACCAGTCAACAGCGGGATGTGCTGGCCTGGAAGGGCTGGGACCTCAAAGTTCAGGATGAAAGCACATTGAGGTGGACGAGCGGAGAGCCTGAAGGGCATCTGGAGGTATCAGGCAGCCGCGTAAGCTGACAAGCATCCTGTCATGGGGGCTGGGCAGACAGGTAGCCGAGGCTGGACTTCAGTTCCCATGGGGACAAGTAGGAACAAGACTTAGAGAAAAAAGAATATTCACAGTGGCTTCTGCCACCAGATGCTAGGGCCTTGCTGCTCAAAGTCTGGTGCATGGACCTCCAGCACTGATACCACCCATTAGAAAAGCGGAAGGTCAGACCCCAGCCCAGATCTATTGAATCGGAATTTGCCTTTGGTCAGGGTCGCAGGGCGACCACGAATGCATTAAAGTCAGGAGCACAGCCCTCGCTGACAAGCTCCCGAGAACAGGTGCTGCTCTTCCTTCCTGTCTTCGCAGTGGCTACAGGATGACCACATAGGACTTATTTCCCAAAGAGATTAATTAACTGAGGGAGTTGGTTCTGAAATCACCCTGAAGTACTTACCTATGCTGTGTCTGGGAGCAAAATTAGCCCCTGAACGTGTAACTAACATGTAACTAACTAAGTCTAAGCTGGGGCTGGAGCCCACACAGGATGTGGAGGCTGAAGGCGCAGAACCCAGCCCACCGGGGACCCTGGCATGGGTGGCTGGGCTGTGACCTGATGGGGTCAGGGTCCTAGGTTCTGTCTGCGCCTCAAGCTGAGTAACACTGAACAAATCCCTTACCCTCTCTTTGGGTCTCGTTCATTTATCTCTAAACCAGGCAGATAAAAATATCTGCCTTGCCTTTCTCACTGATTAATTGAAACAATATACACGGAGACATTTTGTAAACAGGAATCAATTATACGCAGATAAGGAATTCTTGTTTGATCTGCCCTTTGATCTTCTACTCTGGCTTTGTGCCCGCCCTGCCCCACAATCACCCTGCAGGACATGTGGCTGGGGCTAGGTTCAGGGGCAGGGACAGGTGCCGGCCTGGAGAGGTCCACCTTCCAGCCCTCCAGGTCACTGCCAAGGCCACCTGCTTCTCAGGATCGCCGCGCCAGGTGCAGGGGCAGGGTGGCCCGTCTCAGCATTGAATTTATTCCAACCATTCAACAGGATAATAAGCAGCAAGAAATCCATCAATCCCACATCAGCCTGACCCCATTTTACAAACCTGATGATACTTAGCATACCAGCATGTTTGCTTTCTTTCCAGCAAACAGTCAAACACGATTAAACTCTCTCCTCATTTCCATATTAATAGCACACCCGTGTGAAGAATTTAGGAAAACACATTTCTGGAAATCTCATTTTTGATTTAAAATTTTCCAGTGTTGCAATGAACAGCAACACACCACCATGCAGAAAATGTCCCCTCCTGTTAGGGAGCTCAGAGGGGATGTTGCTCCCTTCTGGCAGCTTCTTCCCATGGTCAACAACTCAGTCATGAAATGCTTTCTTCTCTAGCAGTTCCCTAAGGCTTCCCTAAGGCTGTGACTTCAGTGTGCTTCTTGCTGTTCTCTCCTTATTGGGAGCAGGGGAGAGGGCCTCCTAGCGATCTGGGTAAGGTCCCTCCTCACACCTAAAGATGACAACGAAATTCCTCCATCCCCTCCCAGAATGTGGAATCAGAGACCCTTCTTCTTCTGAGTGGATGGCTCCATTCCCTCTCACTTTTTTTCAGGTTTGGGGCAGAGACCGGTGTGCAGATGAGGAATGGTTCAGACCACCCCTGAACACCTCCTGCAGGCTGAGAGCAAATCACATACCCTCGCAAGGGTATGGCTTCTCTAATCACCCATCCTCACCCCCTCCCTGCCATCGAGAATGCCAGGAGGGGAGTACAACCCCAGGCTCTGGAAGCAGGTGGGGTGTGGTCCTGGTCTTGGCTCCTTCATGAACAAGCTGTCTCATTTTGAGCAAGTAGCTTACTTAACACTGTTTCTTGGACTATCAAAAGAATAATAATATTATTATTCGCACTGATCTACCTCATGAGGGTGTAACAAGAAATTTTAAATAAATCAATCACAGAGAGTACTTAGCTCAGTGCCTAGCATACGGTAAGTGCCCAATAAAAGTTGACTGTTGTTATTTTGTTTTTATTATTGTAAATAATGTATCACTCTTCGCGGTTCCGCTCAGCATCCCCTCAACAGGGGAGGGGAAAGAAGAGTTCCCAGCCAGGACTTATTCTTCTTGGCCCCTTCAGCAACCAAGGGGCAAGGAAGGGGGAAATCTATGTGGAAGGGAGGTGGGTTCCTTCCGCCCCTGCTCTTGGACTGTGTTCTCATTCCTTGTGGCTTTAGAAATAGCCCTGTTCCACCCACAAGGATAGGCATGTGTTAACCCCAACTTTACCTCTTACCACTTGGTAAGTTTCTTAAAGCCTCTAAAACCCAGAGATTGCTCTGAACTCACTTCAGGTTTCTTGTATCCCTGAATTGGGTGCAATGAAAGATGGTTTATTTGTTGGGCGGGGGCTGGGGGGCTCCACAAAGCACCATGAGGCAGGCTTTACAGCAGATGAAACTGAGATCCGAACCGAAGTTGAGCGGCTTGCTTAGGACCAAAACACTGTCTTCTGGGTGCAGAGAAATTGTTTTTTCACATTGCCCCCCCCCAAAAAAAGCCAATTAAGTCCACTGGCTGTGATAAGCTCCGCTCCTAGGACAGCAGATTCGTGGTTGACTTCTGTCCAGCTGTCTCCCGGGACACATTTATGCCAGGATGCAGTGTCTGGTCCCATGTTAGTTTTGTAACCATGGCTTTCCCAATGCCAGGTGTCTAGCCCTGTGCTTGGAACTACGGAACTTCGTTCTATTTCTGAATTCTGCCGTCTGCACCCCAGGGTTTTGGGCTCCAGATGATGCGTGACTCTCTGTGAATCATTCCAAGTGATTCAGGGGTTTTCTTACAAGACACGGAGCAGTGAACTGGTCCTGTTTGTTTGTGGACTGGGAGTAGAGGGGATGACGCAGGAAGGAGAGTGAGGACCCCTTCTCTCTGCTATGGCACAGAGTCGGTCCACACTGGTTTCAGATCGAGGTCCCCCCTCCTGCCCCCCGGGCGCATGCGCGGAGCTGTCAGGGGATGCCCGGCAGGCCTCCCCGAAGTCACCAGAACACTGCCTCCAAACAGCTTCCCAATTTCTTCCCTGCCACAGGCGCACAGATCCCTGTGCCTTTGAATGTTTGCCTGGGAAACACCATATGTGTGAACTAAGTTTATAAAGCACTATATTTAAGAATAAATTTCAAGATGCTATTTTTCAGCAGCCTATGAATCACTTCAGCTCATTTGCAAAATAAACTGTTTGCAAGGGGAAATTCATTTTTGATGACCGAAGACAGAATGTAAGTCGTAATATACATGGGGCTTTTCCCTCCTGATAGTCATGAGCGATTCTGCCAGGAGAGATAGGGATGGGCAGCCATCTAACTCTGTAATGCAAACTCCCGAGTCATAAATAGATATAACATGTCACACGGTAGAATCCGACTCCCGTTTTCAGAGCTGCATGGCATTTTGTCAAACAACCCGGACTTTATTTTGGTCTTTCAACAGAAGTTGGAAGATGAATATTACAATTTTTTAAAAAAGATTTTCCAGGGTTGCTCTGTTCCTGGATTTACCAAAGGGCCATTTATCTCACGACCTGGTAATCAAAACGCATGTGGGAAAAGGCTACCTCCCCGGGATGCAAGTGAAGTGAGAGACTTGCTGCTGATGTGGAAGGTGGTTTAGGGTGCCCTTGATGGGCAGGGAGAATTCATGGGCGATGGCCATCGATATCTGCTGCCTGGGATGATGGTAGGTCTCAGATGCATTGCTTTTAGTTCCTTGTATTTTGCTGCCTTTTCATGCGCTCATGACCATTGGCTGGATTGTGCCTCTTCCGCTCTCTTTGCTCAGTCTGTTGTTTTTTGTATCTTTATCTGAAGAGGGGAAGCTGGGGCCGGCTAATGATGATGAAAGATACACGAAAAAGCAATCAGCACCACTTCATTGGGAGCAAAGCCACCATTTAGGCCATTCCCTTCCCTCACACGTGTCCTTTTCGCCATTCCAGACAGGGCTGCATTTCTAAAATCGATCCTGATTGGGCCACCCAGGATCAAACCAATCAAACTGACTTAACCTAGCGATCAGTGTATAAACCGCACGTGAGGCGTGCATGTGGAAAGAACGCTGAGACACTGGGTTCTTATGCAGGTGCAGGTGCGGGAGAGAAGGGCGGTGTCAAGTGTCGGCTCTGAAGCAGGTCTCAAGTCTGTGCTGAATAGAGTTCAGTTCTCCTGGCTTTCCAGATGACCACAAAGGAAGGAACATCTTGGCTCCTAATCCGGTTCCATACAGCCTGGAGAGTTGAAAGCAGTTTGGGTTTCGGGTTTGACTTAATGCCAGCACGCATGACTAGCTGGTGTGCGGTGTGAACCAGTTTGCTTGTTTGTGCCTTTAACTGCAAATATTGAGAAAGCAGGAGCCAAATCCCAAGTTTGGTGCTCAAGAAACAGTCATAGATTATTTTACTGATTTTTTTTTTATTTTTGTTTACTCCCTGGGCCTTCAGGATTCAGGCTCCTTCCTGGCAGGAAAGCAGAAGAGCTGGGGAGTCCCCAAGCTGGCAGCTTCCCATGAGCTTGGAGTTTGGAGCATGGTTTGGGCCCTGGGCAGGTGCTCAACACTGTTGAAGGCACTCTCTTTCTTGACACGATGGTGTATGTCCATGCGTGTCCATACGTGTACCACATGGCACAGTGTGTTTGTATGTGCACCCATGATCCAATGCTCCACATGCATGAAACACGAGAGGGCCCCAGTGTTACCCCTGAGGACAGGGGTTACCTCTTGTTCAATTTTTGGTAGCCCATTGACTAAAACAGTGCTTATTCTCAATGAAACCACAAGATAATACCAACTTAGAAAAAAGCCAAGCCCTGCATTAACTTTATGCCAAAGTACAACCTCTTTGCACAAACATAATTAACGATTAAAGGGATATTCTAAAAGGGGAAGTTTTATGGGTTGAATACAAACTATGGGAGCTAATAACATAGTTTGTGTCCTGCTGCAGTGTAGTATGAAGTACATGATATCTCCCATGGAGTACTCTTTCCAAACAACTGGAATGTCATTAACCTTTAGATCTAACTTATACTTCACAGGAAATTCAGAGAGTAGAGAAACTAGTTAAATAAGATTTTTATCCTAAATTTTTTTTTAAGAAAGTAAAATATCAGTTTGACAAGAGAGGAAAGGACAATCTAACGCTCTAAGCCAGGGAGGTGAGAATCCGTAAAATGGGTTCTGGGACCTACAGGGAACTCCACTTTGCTGGAGGGTCAAGTCCAAGTGGGTGCTGCAGATGATGTGACTGGAAAAGGCGGGCAAGATGGACCACACCTGCTATGGAGCTTGGACTCCTTATCGGTGGCAAGGGGGCTCACCGGGGACTTTTATTTTTAAATAGCAACTTTATTTTATTTTTATTTCTTTTAGAGAGGGAGAGACAAAGAAAGACAAAGAGAGAAGGGGGTAAGGACAGAGGGAGAGGGAGAAAGAAAATTTTAAGTAAGCTCCATGCCCGGCACAGAGCCTGACATGGGGCTCCATCTCATGACCCTGAGATCATGACCTGAACTGAAATCAAGAGTTGGACGTTCAACCGACTGAGGTACCCAGGTGCCCCTTAAATAACCTTATTGAGCTACAATTCATATACCATAAAGTTCAGTCTTCTAAAGTATACAGTTCAGTGATTTGGGTTCTATTCAGAGTTGTACATCCCAACAGTACTAATTCCAGAGCACTTTTACCACCTCAATTTGAAATGCTGCAGCCGTGAGCACTCCCTCCTCTATTGCCCCTGCTCTCCCAGTCCATGGTAACCACTAATTTGCTTTATGCTTCTCTGGATTTGCCTTTTCCAGACATTTCACATGTGTGGAATCATAGAATATATGGCCTTTTGTGTCTGGCTTCTATCACTTAGCACATTCCAACGTTCATTCATGTTTGCACATGTATCAGAACTGCATTCTTTTTATGGCTAAACATTTTATAGTGTGGATACACCACATTCTGTCTCTCCATTTTCAGTTGATGGACATTTGGGTTATTTTCACTTTGGGGTTATTACGGATAATGCTGCTATGAAGGTGGTCAAAAGGTACAAATTTCCAGTTAAAGGATAAATAAGTCCTGGGGTATAATGTACAGTGTGGTGACTATAACTTTAATTTAAAAGTGATGAAAGATAATGTGGCTATGAACAATCATGGACAAGTATTTGTATGGATATTCGGTTTTAAATCTCATGGGTATATACGTATATACTATATAGCTTATACTATATGTTTAACATTTTAAGGAATTGCCAAACTTTTCATGGCAACAGAACCATGTGCTTTCCCACCAGCAATGTATAAGGGTTCTAATCTCACCACATCTTCCCTGACACTTACAACTGTTCATCTTTTTTATTACAGCCATCCTAATGGGAAGCAGTATCTCATTGTGATTTTGATTTACATTTTCCTAATGACTAATGAGACTGAGTATATTTTCATGAGCTTACTGGCCATTTATATACCTTCTCTGGAGAAATGGTTCTTCAAGCCCTTTGCCCATTTTTAAATTGGGTTGTCATTTTATTTGTGTTGTAAGGAATAATTACGTTATTTTAAATAGGGTTTTTTTTTCATGATCATTCTGGCATGGACATGGAATAAAAGAGACATGTGTAAGTGTAAGAGATTTATTATACTCACAGGTCCCAGAAGAGAGAGGCATGGCGTGCCACACCTTGGTGCAACCGAAAGCTGGGGAGCCGAGAGAGTGAAGACAAGGGAGCAAGTGTCTTTTTTTTTTTTTAAGATTTTATTTATTTACTTGACAGAGAGAGCGAGAGAGCACAAGCAGAGGGAACAGTAGAGGGAGAGGGAGAAGCAGGCTCCCCGCCAAGCAGAGAGCCCTATGCAGGGCTTGATGCGGGGCTCGATCCCAGGACCCTGGGATCATGACCTGAGCTGAAGGCAGACGCTTAACCATCTGAGCCACCCAGGTGCCCCAGCAAGTGTTTTTACTGGGGGGTCAGGGTGGAACATGTACAATAGGTATGAAGCGATTTCATTGGTGTGTTTGAATGTCCCATGTTCTTTTTCTAAGAGTTTTATACTTTTAGTTCCTACATTTAGATCTCCGATCCATTTCGAGTCAATTTTTGTATATGGTGAGAGATAGGGGCCCAACTCTATTCTTTAGCATGTGAATATCCAGTTGTCCCAACACCATTATTGAAAAGGCGATTCTTTCCCCAATGAATGGTATTGTTGAAAATCAATTGACCATAAATGTATATAGGCTTATTTTTGAACTCTTAATTCTATTCCAGTGATCTCTATGTGCATCCTCATGCCAATACCACATAATCTTGATTATTGTTGGTTTGTAGTAAGTTTTAAAACTGGGACATCTGAATCCTCCAACCTTGTTCCCTTTCAAGACAATTTTTGTCTATTCTGGGCCCCTTTCCATGTACTTCCATGTGAATTTTAGATTCAGCTTATCAATTTTTGCCCAAAAAAGGGAGGAGGCAGCTGGGATTTTGATAGAAATTGTATTCTATCTGTAGATTAATTTGGGGAGTATTAGCATTTACCTATATTAAGTCTGCCTACTTATGAACATAAGTTGTCTTTCCATTTATCTATGTCGTCTTTAATGATTTTTTGGGGGGTTTTCTTTCTTTCAATAATATTTTGTAGTTTTCAGAGAATAGTTTTTGTACTTCTTTTGTTAAATTTATTCCTAGGTATTTATTATTTTGTTGCTATTGAAAATGGAATTATTTTCAAATAATTTAATTTAAATCAATATTTAATTAAATTATTTAAATTAATCTAAATTTATATAATTTATTTAAATAATTTAAATATTTAAAGAAATAATTCCTTTAATTTCCTTTTCAGATTTTTCATTTTTAGAAATACATTGTATAGAAATATGATTGTTGTATATTGATCCTGTGATCTTGCTAAACTTGTTCATTAGTTCTAATCATGTTTTAATGAATTTCTTAGCATTTTTTACATATAAGATTACATTACCTGTGAATAGAGATAGTTTTACTTCTTCCTTCCCCAACTGGATGACTTTTATTTTTTCTTCTTGTCTGATTGCTCTGGCTAGAACCTCCAGTACAATGTTAAATAGAAGTGGAAAGAAAGGGGGCGCCTGGGTGGCTCATCAGTTAAGTCTCTGCCTTCCACTCAGGTCATGATCCCAGGATGCTGGGATCCAGCCCTGAGTCCAGTCAGCTTCCTCCTTAGTGGGGAGTCTGCTTCTCTCTCTCCCTCTGCACTGCCCCCTCCCTGCTCATGCCTGCATGCTCTCTAGCTCTCTCTCACGTTCTCTCTCTCTCTCAAATAAATAAATAAATCTTAAAAAAGGAAGTGGAAAGAGTGGAATCCTTGTCTTGTTTTTTATCTTATAGGGAAAGCACCCATTTTTTCAACAGTAAGTGTGATGTTAGCTGTAGGGTTTTCATAGATAGTTCTTATATTGAGTAAGTTCCCTTCTATTCCTAGTTTGTTCAATGTTTTTATCATGAAAGAGTGTTGGATTTTGTCAAGTGTTTTTTTCTTCATCGATTAAGGTAATCATGTGGTCTTTTCCCATTACTCTATAAGGTAATTGATTGATTTTCATGTGTTGAACCACATTCACATTCCTAGGATAAATTCATTTTGCTACAATGTATAATCTTTTCAATATAATGCTGGATTCAGTTTGATAATATTTTATTGAGGATTTTTGTGTTATATTCCGAAGGAATATTGGTATGTAGTTTTCTTGTGACATCTTTGGTCTTAATGTCAGGGTAATACTGGCCTCAATGAATGGATTGGGAATTGTCCTCTCCTATTTTATGGGAGAGTTTGTAAAGGATGGGTGTTAATTCTTTAAATGTTTTGCGCATGGCAGAATTCACCCGTAAAGACATCTGGGCTTTTCTTTTGAGGGATTTTTTTGATTGCTAATTTAATCTTTTTACTGTAATAAATCTATTTCATTTTTCTGTTTCTTTCTGAGTCAATGTCAGTAGTTTGTAGTATGTTATTGATTTGAGACCTATCTTTATTTTATAGGCTCATTCAAATTCTGAGCTTTAGCTAAACAAGGAGGAAGGGCTATCAGCAGGACATAGAATCTTCCACCAATATGCTAAAAAGGGACAGACCCAGAGTTCTACTTGAAGTCAAAAATGGGCTTTTTTCCCCTTAAAGATCTTCAATCAGAGTCTTATAGAAAATGACAATTGATATTCCTAGATATAGGCCAACACATGAAAGACTTAGAGAGAGGACTATTAGGAAGGCTTGTGTCTAGAGATATCTACATTAAAGTGGCTACTTATATATCCTCCACTGGGAGTCATAATGTGCCCTGGAGTCTCAGATGGAGCTGAGCCCTGCGGTGGAGAGTAAGTCAATACTGCTGTCCAAGTTAAGGGCTCTGGAGAAAGGAGTTATGCAGGTTACACAGTGATGAGAATTGAGGCAGCTAATAAAGTTATTTTTTCTGAGCGAATGTAGGGCAGCAGAATGGAGAGACCAAGAGAGGAACCTAAAATCCAGGGCTAAGAGAAGTGAGTATACTACATTCTAGTACAGAAACTAGAATGGGGGGGGAGGGAAGGGAATGAGAGGCACTGGGGGCAGGGGCCAAACCAGGTGGACCCAAAGGTGCTTTGGAAAATGATCTTACCCTCCAGGAACCAAAAGAAGACTTAGGAAAATAATTTGGCTTTGGTGGGAGTGCCGTGGACCAGCCAGAAGTTCATCCAGAGGCAAGATTAGGACTGTGAGCATTCACTCCTGGGTGCTCAGTACCTGCCCCAGCATGGGGGCTGAGCATTCCTCCTGCAGGTGCATGCCCCAACATCAGGCATCCTGCTGGTTGAGCAGCCTTCTACTCTGAGTCCCTATCTTCTTGTACCCACTATTCAGAATTAGCAAAAGTTTTCCCCACATGTCAATATACACCCTGGAAAAAAATAGGTCTGAATATTTGCTTCCCTCTCTCCTAGCCCAGAGGAAGGACTTTGGGATCCAAGGAGAAGTGGCAAAAGATGCCCCCCACCCCCTGCAAAGGAACTGTAGACCCTAATGCTAGGGATCTGGATCCAGCTGAGTTATGAACTGCACCAGATGAAGCTCATCTCCAGAAATGCCCTCCTCTGTCTACATGCTGCTTTGTTGGTGGTCAGTGTCTTGGGTCCTGCTCTGTGGCAGTGAGGATGCAAAACTGCTATGCAGGAGGACACGTGTATGATCCTGAGCAAAAGTTCTGAGGCTCTGGGTCACAGTATAGGAGTCCTGATGGTAGAGAGCCTGAGTTCTCCTCAATCATACTTTTGTTTGGATTCAGCCTCTCCCTGAATGGTTTGTTCCCCCACCCCAAGTTACACTGACAGAAATCAAGAGAGACCACATTTCAGTGTTTCAGTTGAAGCTGAGTTTGTTCTTGCACCACAGAGGGGGAAGACTCCAACAGCCCCTGCTCCAATGACCGCGTAAGAGCTGACTGACAGTAGGATTGTTTTTAAGGAAATATTCCTGCTTTGATTCTTACTCTACCTATCTTGAAACAGCAGTTATGAACACTTTGGAGTAACTGCCAAGATACTAGCAGAGAATCATTTATCATGTTTTCTGTAAGTATCTACCATGAGTACTTTGGGACACCGAGAGAATGGAGCCTTCAATTTTGATTAAGGCAAATGTGGAGGTGGGGATGGGGTGGGCAAAAAAGATAACTATCTGTGGCCTGGAGAGAAGGCAGAACATCCCTAACATAACACTGCAGAAAGAGATGAAAAGTTGGCATTTTACTGAATGTTTCTTAGTCCTCCAAAAGAGAATATTTACATCCATGATATTTCTGCCTCAAGATGCATTTAATTTCTGGCTAATTGAGTCAGATTACAAATCACATCTGTTTAATGTAAACAGAAACCCAGTTAGTCTTCAACCTTTCCACCTGAGTCGCTCTGTTAATTAAATTCCTGATTTATCAGCTCCCTTTCTGTCTCTCTCAATATCTGCCTCAAGCCAGATTGCCTGTGGTTCTCATGACTTCCCAAGATGGAAACCAGTTAAATGGACAACATCTGGCAACCTCTGCTCCTAGTTTAGGGATCAACACCTCAAAGGTGGCACATTTTATTCTTCTAACCTGATCTGCCTTATAGCCAATACAGCAACACAGCATGAGAAGTATTTTTTCAACAAATGATAGACTCTGTATCATTTTTTGCAATGTGAATTTTTGTAATACACTTTTGAATGTACAAAGCACCTTTGAACATTATCTCATTAAAACATGCGTATGAATTTAGTAAAACTGGTGCTATTATTGCTGAAGTTCAGAAAGGTTAAAGAGGCCCATTCAAGGTCACAAAGCTAATAAGTGGCAATATTATAAATATAAATATGATGATGGTCTTCTCACTCGAGTTGCCACGGTTTTGTGGGTTTTTTTTCCTTTGTAGCTACATCATGAGAAAGCTCGAATACTACTAGCACTAATCATAAATCCTAAGAGAATCTGATTTTGTAGGTAATAATCTGAAGCTAAATAGATGCAGAGAGAGCCTGAAAAGCTGGTAGAGTCCTCTTGGATTTTACACCATTCTGTTGATTCTATCTCAGGGGACACAACATGCATGTGAGAAGCAAAGTATCTAGAAAAGCAAAGTATCTAGAGAAGCAAAGTATCTAGAAAAGCGTCCATCCCTGAACCTCTGGTCCGTTGGCACACCCTACCTTGGTGTGTTTCCCAGCAAGGACAGCATGGCAGACTCATGTCTGCACATGCAGACCACACAGCAAAAATGCCCAGGCACACATTGCTGTCACCATCATAATCTTTCCATGCCTCTACACATGACGCTTCAATGGCTTTCCTGCCATCTACCAATATAGTGACAGCCCCTCACCTAGCATTCAAAAACTCTCTTTTGAAACATTTCCCACCCCTTCATTTCAACATGAAATTTTAGGCATGGTTTCTCCAGTTGCCCCCTAATAATTATTTGTTTGCCCTCTTCCCGGTTTTTCTGGTCTTCACTTCCGCATTATTTCCCTTCAAGCCTCGAACAGTACTCTGAGGGGAAGCTTTCCATTTACTTTC
This sequence comes from Callorhinus ursinus, assembly GCF_003265705.2. Classification (NCBI taxonomy): domain Eukaryota; kingdom Metazoa; phylum Chordata; class Mammalia; order Carnivora; family Otariidae; genus Callorhinus; species Callorhinus ursinus. Next base: position 55,245,737 of record NW_027397073.1, read on the forward strand.
ATGCAATTTTCCCCCTTCTGAACATCCAGGGCTATCTGTCTACATTGATCTCGTTGGTTGCGTCCTCACTTTCTATCTGTTACTCATACATATATCTCACCTGCCTTACTAAACCATACAATTGTTGGAGGTAGGTTTGAACCTAAAACCCTAGATGGGTTCTGCATTGCTCAAGGCAAGCACCAAGCACCATGCCTTACACACAGTCCTTGTGGTCACTGAGTAATGGACCACAAATAGGTCCATGTCACAATCCCCAGAACTTGGGAATGTTAGCTTATATGGCAGGAGGGACTTTGTAATTAAGAATCCTGAGATGAGATTATCCTAAATTACCTGGGTGAACCTGGTGTAATCACAATAGTCCTTATCAGAGGAAGCTAGGACGCAAAGCCAAAGGAGAAAGTGATGTGATGAAGAGCACAGGGATTGGAGTGAGGCACTTGGATGATGGAGGAAGGGGCTGAGAACCGAGGAATGCAGGTGTCCACTGGATGCTGAGAACGGCAAGGAAACCGATTCTCCCTCAGAGCATCCGGAAAGAATCTGCTCTGCCAACAACTTGACCTTTGCCCAGTGAGGCTGACTTTGAAATTCTGTCCTCCAGAACCATAAGAATAAATTTGTATTGTTTTAAGCCACTGAATTTAGGGCAATTTGCTACAGAAACAATAGGAAACTGATATAGTGTTGGAGAAAGGTTTATTGAATAAAAAATAAATGAATGACTACAAGTAGGTGAATGAATAAATGAATTCAAAGAGTTCTGAAAGGAACCCCTGCTTTATACTATTTCCTTGCTTCCTACCTTTAACTGCATGGGAAATATTACCACAGTTAAAGGCATTCTTTAATGTGTCTCAGTATTTTCTGGAGATCTGATTAAAATGCAAAGGTTTTAGCTGGGATCCTGGGAAGTAGTTGACTAATTGCCCCACACCAATTGACTGCCACTCTGGAAGAAGACAAGACTGGAGAGAATGAGAACATAGAGGAAGACAGGACTCAGTGGGGATGGAGGACCTGAGGGATCTGGCAAACAGAGTCTCTCTAAGGCTGGAAGGGGCATGTCTTGGTTAGACAGAAGGCTGCCCAGTGCCATAACTTGATGGCCCAGCCTTGAGGAGCAGGATAAAGAAAGATAATAGTCATCAAAATCATACCTTACCTGTCCAAACTTTTTTCCTTGAATTGGCAGAATCTTTGCAGAGTCTCTTTTTTTTTCCCCCCTAAGGACAAATTCGCATCATTTTCAGGGACAAAAGTTCAGGATAGAAGTATTTTTGTTCAATGTGTATCTTACTTCCCAGTGACTGACATGCCCTCTTTTAACTTTAATTAGAAACCAAACTGAATAAAACACTTGACTTTGACATACAGTAGTGATTTAAAAGGACTTTTCAACTCCAGTACCAAAAAGATGAAACAGTAATTCAAAAGGCTATTAGCACGGCCCTCCCACCACCTCTTGACACAGGGAAAGGCTAAATTAATCAAAATGGTAATTGTGCCACAAATCAATTACTGTTTAAGGTTATTCCTACTAAACTTGACCATAAAACTTCATATTCCCTACAACACAATCTTAACTGTGGTCTTTTGCAAAAACAAAAATAAGCCATCCCTCATAAGGTGTGTGTGTGTGCACATGTGTCTGCACACACGCATGCGCGCACGCGCGCGTGCACACACACACACACACACACACACACTCGTCATGGGCTATTAACCGAGAGGCGATCATCTCCCTCATTTTCTCAAATAACATCTATCATTCACACAGAGCCAGAGCATAATTTGGATGAAATCGAATGAGATTTTCCTCGGCTTTAAATGAATTGGAGTGGAAGATAATAATGCTTTCTATTTTTTTCCCTATCCAAAAAGATCGGCTCCTAGCTCCAAAAAAAATTTTAAAATCTCCCTAGTGTTTCAGATTTAAATAATTATATTTAAAGCAGTTTCTAAATTTTAACTACTTCTGATTCTTTTAAACTGCTCAGAAAGGAATACTGAGAATCTAGCTGAAATCAAGCCCATGAGCGTCAGCAAAAGCAGAACATTGCCTGGGCCTCTCAGAAGAATCTTTGAGTCTCCTGGCCTCCATGTTAGAACTACATCTCTCTAACTAAAAAAATTAAAAATAAAAATATCAATCAGATAAAATTACTTCAATAAAACATCATCTGAGAGAGGGGAGATGAGAGAATTCTTGAGCACAAGTTTCGTATAAACCATCTTTTACACATAGATATAATTTTACAGTGGACTGGAATAGTGTTTTACTTGTTACTATGATCTATTTTTACTACGACTAAGAAAAATCAAATGCTCCGGGGAAGAATTGAGCATTCTAAATTAAGCTGCATAAATAATTTTCACACTTTCTACTTGAATGTCTATTGGGTATTTCATTGTTTTTTATATTATCTACGAAGGTGCAACCAACTGTTTTATATCTTGTGCCTTATTCAGATACTGCTGAATGATTAAAAATTGTAGTTCCTGTTTTCTTAACTCAGCAACGTTTGATTCTATACCTCTTGGATTTCTCATTGCATGGATTGGCTCAGTTCCCTGATTCCTGTTTCATTCTTGCCCATAAGGCCATATCTATTGGCTTATTCTCATTAGGAAAGTTACCCATACTTATCTGTAATAAATGATAGTGTGTCTGCTCATAGCCTGATATTTCTTTAGACTGCCAGTTTGTCTAACAACAAAAGAATGACATCAAGGGATACAGATTCAACGATGTAGCCATGGGAGCAAAGAAATGACAATATTCTTAGAACAATCTATTTTACTAAAAGTTCTAGAATTGATTTTAAATAAAAATAATATGATCATAAATAAAAATAATATGATATTAGGCAGAAGGTTTTAGCTCTAAGCCCACAGGAAAAAATTCATTCTCTCCTATCTTCTCTTGAATGCTTCTGCAAGGGACCTCCAAACCTAGTGTTTTACTCAAAGCATATGTTGGCAGCCAACTGCCAACGCTAAATATAAACTTTAAGAGGAAGAAAGCCATATTTGGAAGATAACTCATCTACAGACTGAATATTTCAAGAGCAGATTGTATCTCTATAGATTCTAAGTCGTGAAACTCAGAAGCTTTGTCCATAAGTAGTTTTGGGAACTTTGCTGAGTTTCTGTTCCTGTCCGTTTACCTTTCTGGGTCTTCTGATATATTTGTAAAATTGAATTAATAATCTTCTCAGCCTACCAAGTGTTGGCATTATGTGGATACAGATGAGATACAGATGCAGTCACTCTGACTAAAACATGACATTCATTCATTTAACAAGTATTTATTGAGCACACACTTTGTTCCCAGTGCTGTGTCAAGTACTGGGAAGATTTCTGTGGCCATAACAGACTTTGCCTCTGCTCTTGTAGCTATACCATGATGTATTGCTACAAATATTATTAGAACTACTCCTTTAGCATCTACTACCACTACTACTATAATGTTAGTAGGTATTTAAAAGAAATTGCTATTATTTGTGTAACCATCAACATCTCTTAGTGGGGATAATATTTGGGACATCTTTACTGGTATGAGATGATTATTAATTATTATTATATAGAATTTTATATTCTGTTAATATTATTTTATTATTAAAACTTATAATTAATTACTAAATTACTACATTCATTTCCAAAACATCTCTCAGTGATTTTGTAGACAGTGAAGAAAACACCCTTAAGACCATGAGTTAGAACTTTTACTTTTAATTTGACTCACCAGGCACATCTCAACCTGACATCTTTTGAGAGTCAGGACCAACAAGAACCATGCACAAGAAAGTAATAGAATAATCTTGGAGGAAATCAGCTATCAAATCTGTGTAAATGTATTCAGCTTCTATTTTTAGTTTTCTTTTTATAAAAATCATTTTATAAGGAAAACAATGAAAGGTGGGGAATTAGAATTTACTTAGGCATCTACCATATGCTAGACATTTTACATCTATTGTCTCATTTACATGCAGTACTTCTTCATGATACTCCTTTGCAGATGGAGGAGGAGAGGTCCCGGGAGATGTTGACTTTTCAGACTCACTTCAGTCGGGCCCTAAAGCCTATGTTCTTCTCGCTGCACCCAACACTTCTGTTCTACCACAGTCTGTTTACCAAAATACTAGATTCATTAACATGACTCAGTGCATATGTAACCGATCAATAGGGACTTGATGTCAGTTTTACACAGATGTCCTGCTGGTACACAGACGGTTTTTCCAGTGTGATGCTGTTCTGACAACATCAGGAGAAGCTTTCTCACAATTAAATCAAAGACTTAGCAATATTGAATACCTTAAGGAAAAAGCTGAAGTCATGCAAAATGCCTTCTCCAAGAAGTGGCTGCCCTAGTGGCTTCAGAACAGTGACCTTTCAAGTACGTCATTTGTCCTGAGACCTGGAAAATTTGTTAAAACACGGATTTCTGGTCTCCTCCTCTTTCTCAACGGATTTCTGGTCTCCTCCTCTTTCTCAACCTCCATCCTCAGGGGTTCTTGATTCCGTGGGTCTGGAGGACAGCCCAAGAATTTGTGGTTAACAAATTTCTGCAAAATGCTGAAACTGCTGATGTGAGGACCATGCTCTGAGAAGCAGCAGTGTGTTAAGCTATCTGCAGAAGATGCGAATGCAGATGAAGAATTTGCAAAGATATTTTTTCCAACAAAAACTGACTGATGGAGAAGGCTACCCCCAGATTATATGTTTTATGTTGATTTAATGGGTCTATCATAGGCAAATGTCTTCAAGGATCTAAGTCTTGACGGAGGAAACATGAGCCCTGGTGTATAAGGCTGCTGCTATGACATTTGGTCTGTGAACATAGATACAAATGTCACTGAAGATTTAACTGTGCTGGTAATTTAATAAGGGTTTCAATTGTAGTTTGTTTTCTTACTTCTCTGATTACAAAGTTACATAGATTTTCAGTGGTCTACTTTTTTTTTAAGTAGGCTCCACACCAAGCGTGTAGCCCAACATGGGGCTTGAACTCATGCCCTAAGATCAAGACCTGAATCAAGATCAAGAGTCGGACGCTCAACAGAGTCCCAGGCACCCCTTCACTGGTCTACTTTAACCCCACTTTTTTCAAGTCCCATTGGTTTTAGCATGTAATTTTGCACAATATGAGGTTTTTCAGGAACACAAATATGGCATGAAAGCAAAATATAGCTTCATCAGATAATTAATAAAAATTAAATTAATAAAGTAATAATCCATAATACTAAAATAGTATCATGATATAGCTTTATTAGAGCTACGTGGAGAAACTCTTATCAAATCTATGATAATGACCAAAAAGAGTAAAAGATCTAGAATAACTGGCAAATGTAGGTAGAGTGGATGAAATAGAAGTTGTGTAGGCCCAGTGAAGACTCTTTGCAAAACTGTGTTAGACATCTTCCCTGAATTTGTCAGAACATCATCTCTAGCAGCTAAGCTAGACTGCCTATAGCACTTAAATTTTGGGGATTAAAAAGAGTCTGGGTGCCTGGTGGCTCAGTCATTAAGCATCTGCCTTTGGCTCAGGTCATGATCCCAGTTCCTGGGATCAAGCCCGGCATCGGACTCCCTGCTCTGCTGCTTCTCCTTCTCCTGCACCCCCTGCTTGTGTTCCCTCTCTCGCTGTGTCTCTCTCTGTCAAATAAATAAATAAAATCTTAAAAAAAAAAAGTCTTAAGTCAAGAGATAACAAATGTTGGTGAAGATGTGAAGAAAAGGGAACCCTCATGCACTACTGATGGGAATGTAAATTGGTGCAGCCACTCTGGAAAATGGTGTGGAAACAGAACTACCATATGATCCAGTAATTCCACTACTGGGTATTTATCCAGAGAAAATAAAAACATTCATTTGAAAAGATATATGCACCCATATGTTTATTGCAGTATTATGTACAATAGTCAGAAATGAAGGAACTTAATGTCCATTGATGGATGAATGGATAAAAAAGATGTGGTGTATATGTGTGTCGATGCATATATAAATACAATGGAATATTACTCAGGCATAAAAAGGAAAGCGATCTTTCTGTTTGTGACAGCATGGGTAGACCTAGAGGGTATTATGCTAAGTGAAATAAGTCAGACACAGAGAGACAAATATATATTTCACTTATATCTGAATCTAAAAAACAAAAACAGAAACAGGCTCATAAATACAGAGAACAATCTGATGGTTGCCAGAGGGGAGGGGAGTGGGGGGAAGGATAAAATGGGTGAAGGCGAGTGGGAGTGGGAGATGCTAACTTCCACGTCCAGTTATGGAATGAATAAGTCACAGGGACAAAAGGCACAGCATAGGGAATACAGTCCAAGGTATTGACAGCATCGTATGGTGACGGATGGTAGCTACACGTGTCAGCATAGCATAGTCTCTAGAGTTGTCAAATCACTATGTTGTATGCCTGAGACTAATGTAACATGGTGTGCCAACTATACTTGGATAAAATAAAAAATAGAAAAAATAAGCAGATAAAATAAAGCTACCTCTCCTTAAAGAGACATCTCTCCTTAAACAAGCCTGCTCTCTTTTGACCGTATTTTCTCTTTGGAGGTCTCTATTTAACTCTAGTTTTGCCAGCCAGCCCACGGGGGACACCAGTTCGTTCCCCATAAAAACAGATTAGCTGCAGACGATAATCTGCAGATGCTGGGAAGCGCTTAGGAGGAAGGAGGAGGTACGCAATACAGACCTTTCGAAAGTGAGGTAAGGGCTTGCGGGAGAAAGTCCGCGAAGTGCCTGAGATTTGGAGTCTTGTCCCCGGCATCCTTGCAAAGACTTGCCACGCATCTCCCTTCCTTGTATGAATGAAGCAAACACCCAACCCCCTACAGTTAAAGTTAGAGGAGATAAAGAGATGGTTGTGGTTTCCACTCTGTGTAGCTAGATCCACCATTTTCTGTGTTCCCTATCCCATGATACCAGGGGGGCAGGTTTACAGGAAGTCAGTCTCTTGGGCGGTACTAGCATTTCGGGGGTGTGTGTTTCACCTAAACTGAGCTATACGGAGATTTATCCTTGGACCGAGCTGTAAGAGAATGCTAATGTTTTAATCCTGTAGAAGCTTCTAGCGGCTGATTTGGCTACATCAGACAATGTGGAAATTGAGTGAAAACTTGCTGAAGATGTGCTTTTCAAATGAGCTAAGGTAGGGGAATTAAAGGCAGAAATCTGGTGTCTGGGCTGGTGTCTGCAAAATTGTCAGAACAGAACTTACTGGTTAAATAACGAAATCAGCATCTTACATGATGAAGCAAGGCTTTTCTCTCTCTCTCCTCTCTCTCTCTCTCTCTCTCTCTCTCCACAGTGGTTTTTATTAAAAAGCCCACAGTCATGTACTGGTGGAAAGGTTATCACAGGTTTGGAGAAAAGGAGTAGATGGAGTTCTGACTTAATTAAATGTTCACGTTAAGTATTCCAGTTCCTGGGGTGATGACAGCCAACAGTTCATTAGCTGGAAGTAAACTGTGTGACAACTATCTGATTAACAGTTTACCTTGAGAAACACAAGGTTATGTGATAGTTACAAATGCAGTAAGTTCTCCATCTGCAGAAGCCTTAATCAAACCTCCTTGAGTACAGGCATTTTTTAAGTGACTAGAATGCAAGACAATTTACTTGCGTACTAAGCCTGTATGGTATGTAATTAGAATCTTTTGTTTCAGAAGGTATTTTGTATCTTGATATACACTGGAGCCTTTATTAGGAACACTAGTTATATAGTAATATAGTAATAGTTGGTGTATAGTATGTAGTAATAGTTGGCAAACATCAGTGTGTGTTAGGATCACCTGGAAGGCTGGGCCCACCCAACCCACTCCCATGCCCCCCACAAGTTTCTGATGGAGCAGGCCTGGGATGACTCCCTAATATGTGCATTTCCAACAATTTGCCAGGTGATGCTGAAGCTACTGGTTCCAAGACCAGGCTTTGAGAATCACATTTACATAGAAAAGAGACTGGCTGATGAGATGGGGAATACCTCCAACAGGAGTTGGGAGACGGGGAATCCCTTCTAATTAGCTATCGGCATGACCAGGGTCAAGCCACATGATTTTCATGGGGTTGACTTGATGGCATCTTACAACTCCATATTTTAAATTCTTGTGTGAAATTACTGGTAAATAGAGAATTCTAACAGTACTGGTTAATGGCACTTTTCAATTCTTTCTGAAACTCCTACCTGACAGTGAATGTTTTCCCACAGAATGCTTAAAGAAAAAAGAAACCTACTTTGTCATTATTAGCAAATTATTTCATAATCAACAAACACTCAACTTCAGAATCAATGGACTGTGTTTGATTGTCCAGTAAGGGCAGACCCCTGGGCCATGCTCCATCAGGCAAACTCTCCCAGATCCTCAGATGCCCACACAGTTTGTCTGTGACCTTTTCAACTGATTTAGCCTGAGCTGCTTTCATTCAAAACTCTTTGGTCTAGGGACCCTAAGGGACTGGGAAAGCTCACTGATTATTTTCTTTTAGATTATGCCACCCACATATGTTAAAAGTCACTAAGCAGTAAGTTCTGGGAAATCTCATTTGCCAGAGGAAAAGGAAAGCAGTCACATCTGGATTCTGTGTCTCAGGCAGGAACAGAAAAGCAGCAGGTAACTGGGTAGAGTCTAGAAACCATTGTTTACTGTGTTATATTACTTAACTATTCTCTATCTGAAATACTCCACTTCTAAAATGTAGGTCCCCTTGTCCTACTAGGACAGTGTGGGGGTGGGTCAGTGCCACAGTTGAGATATTCGAGCTTTTTCAATGTTGCTGTTATATGTTTTTATATCCATAAAAAATGACATGTGTGTAAAATTTAAATAAGTCTAAGCATTATGTAAATTTGCAAGCATGTAAATTTTAATATAAATAAAAAATTGTGTCATGAGATAAAATTTACCATTTTAAGCAGATAGTTCAGTAGTGGATGGTGGGCAGCAGTCACCACCATCCACCTCCAGAAAATTTTCATCTTCCCAAACTGAAACTCTCCATCCATTAAACAATAGTTCCACATTCCCCCCTCCCCACAGCCCTTGGCAATGTGCATTACTTTCTGTCTCTGTGAACTTGACTACCCTATCTTGTGTAAGTAGAATCATATGATATTTGTCTTTTGTGACTGGCATATTTCACTTAGCATGAGGTCCTCAACGTTCATCAACGTTGTAGCTACGGTCAGAATTTCCTTCCTTTTTAAGGATGAATAATATTCTATAGTGTGTATAGACCACATTTTGTGTATCCATTCACCTGTCAGTGGACATTGGGGTTGTTTCTGCCTCTTGGCTATTGTGAATAGTGCTGCTATGAACATTGGTGTACAAAGAGTCCTCCGAATGTTTTTTTAAAAAATATTTATTTA
>NW_027397073.1:55265130-55397900 GCF_003265705.2 Callorhinus ursinus
GGTGGGAGGGATGGGGTGGGTGGGTGATAGACATTGGGGAGGGTATGTGCTATGGTAAGCACTGTGAATTGTGCAAGACTGTTGAATCACAGATCTGTACTTCTGAAACAAATAACACAACATATTTTAAGAAAAAAGAAAAAGAAGAAGATAACAGGAGAGGAAGAAAAGGGGAGTATGTCAGACGGGGAGACGAACCATGAGAGAGATGATGGACTCTGAAAAACAAACTGAGGGTTCTAGAGGGGAGGAGAGTAGGGGGATGGGGTAGCCTGGTGATGGGTATTGAGGAGGGCACGTTCTGCATGGAGCACTGGGTGTTATGAACAAACAATGAATCATGGAACACTGCACCAAAAACTAATGATGTAATATAAGGTGATTAACATAACAATAAAAAATTTTTTTAAAGAAGTTGATTTCTGAGTGTTATGATAACATTGCATATATAGCCTTTGAATGTCATATAAACTAGGAATAAAGAAATAATCTTAACTTGCATTTGAATAGTACTTTTCATAATTGTATATACAGCTTCATTGAGATATAATCCATAAACCATATAATTCAGTTAATGTGTCCAATTCAGCCATTTTTAGTATATTCACAGACATGCAATCATCACCACAGTCAATTTTAGAACATTTTGATCACCTCAGTGAGGAACTTTGTACCCGTTAGCTATTACCCCAACCCCCTCAGGCCTCACCAACAACTAATCTATGTTCTGTCTGTATAAATTTCCCTATTCTGGACTTTCATATGAATAGAATTATATAATATGTGGTCTTTTCTGCCTGGCTTCTTTCATTTAATATGTTTTTAAGATTCATCTATGTGGTAGCATGTATCAGAATGATTCCTTTTTGTGGTCAAATATGCCATTGCATGGAATTTTGCTTATCCATTTGTTTGTTGGACATCTGGGTTGTTAGCAGCTTTGGGACATTATAAATAATGCTGCTATAAGCATCCATGTACAAGTTTTTGTGTAAACATATTTTTTTTAAATTTCTCTTGGCTACATACCCAGGAATGGAATTGCTGTGTCCTATGGTATGTGGTATGTTTAATCATTTGAGAAACAGCTAGACTGTTTTCCAAAATGGCTTTACCATTTTACATTCCATGAGCAGTGTATGAGGTTTCTGATTTGTTCACATTCTCACTGAACTTGTTACTATCTGACTTTTTGATTGTAGTCATCCTAATGGGTATGAAATGCTATCTCATTGTGGTTTTGATTTGCATATTCCTTGGTTATTAATGATGTCAAGCATCTCTTCGTGTGCTTATTGGCCATTTGTACATCTTTCTTAGAGAAATGTGTATTCTAATACTTTGCTCATTTTTAAATTGGGTTATTTGTCTTTTTATTATTAAGAGTTCTTGATATAGTCTAGATAAAAGTACCTAATTAGTTATATGGTAAATGTTTTCTCCTATTCTGCAAATGTTTTAATTTTTTTGGTAGTGTCCTTTGAAGCGCAAAAGTTTTTAATTTTAATGAAATCCAATGTTTTCATTTGTTGCTAATGTTTTTGGTGTCATATCTAAGAATCCTTTGCCACATATACATGTATATGTATAAATACACAAATTACACATACACATGCATGCACACACATGTATACACACTGTATAAATTATATATATAAATATAAATATATATCTGGATCAGTTTGCTAGCATTGGTGAAGATTTTTGTATACATATTCATTGGAGATATCAGTCTGCAATTTTTCTGTAATGTCTTTATTTGGTTTTGGTATCAGGGTAATACTAGCCTCATAAAATGAGTTGGGAAGTTTCATCTTCCGTTTCTTGCAGGAATTCATGAAAAGTTGGTTTTAACTGTTCATTAAATGTTTGGTAGAATCCACTTGTAAAGCTATCTGGACCTGGGCTTTTCTTTATAGGTAGTTCTTTTTCTATTATTATTATTACTAATTCAATCTCTTCATTTATTATTGGTCTATACAGATTTTCTATTTCTACTTGAATCAATTTCAATAGCTTGTGTCTTTCTAAGAATTTATTTCATTTATTGACTTTGTTGGCATACAATTATTCATAGCATTCTCTTATGGTCCTTTGTATTTTTGTAAGGTTGGGAGAAATGTCCTTTCATTTCTTATTCTAGTAATTTGAGTCTTCTCTCTCTCTCTTTTCTTTGTCAACTTAGCTGAAGTTTTGAAATATTGTTGATATTTTCAAAGAACCAGCTTTTGGTTTCATTGAATTCTTCTGTTGTTTTTCTATTCTCTGTATTTCATTAATTTCCACCCTAATCTTTATTATATCCTTTCTCTGCTTGCTTTAGGTTTAGTTTGCTCTTCTTTTTCCAGTGTCTTAAGGTGGAATTTTAGATTGTTGATTTGAGATCTTTTTTACCTATAAACTTCCCTTTAAGTATTGCTTTAGCTGTGTCTCAAAAGTTTTGGTATGTTGCGTTTCATTTTCATTCATTTTCATTCATCTCAACTATTTTCTGATTTTCCTTTTATTTTCTTCTGTGGATGTTAAGAGTGTATTCTTTAATATCCACATATTTGTTAATGTCCCCAATTTTTCTGTTCTTGTTTCCTATTGTCTTTCCATTGTTGTCAGAGACTTTATGTTATTTCTGTTCTTTTACATTTATCGATTTAAAAAAAACTTCTACCATATGGTCTATCCTGGAGAATGTTCCATGGGCACTTTAGAAGAATATACATATTCTGTTGTTTGGGGGTAGAGTATTCTATGGGTATCTATTAGGTCTAATTGACTTATGGTATTTTTCAAGATTTCTTGTTGATCTTCTGACTAATTTATTCTATTACTGAAAATGGGGAATTTAAATCTCCAACTATTGTTCAATTGTCTATTTTTCCCTTAATTTCTGTCAGTTTTTGCTTCATGTATTTTTTTCGGTGCTCTGTTATTAGATGCATATATGTTTATATTTGCTATCTCTTCCAATGGACTGAAACTTTTATCGTTATAAAATATGTCAATATCTCTAGTAACATTTGTTGTCTTAAAGTCTGTTTTGTCTGATATTAGTATAGCCATTACAGCTTTTTTGGTGATTCTTCTTTGATTGATGTTGTTTGCTATCTTTTTACTCCAGTCTATTCGTATCTTTGAATCTAAGTGTGTCTCTTGCAAACAACATATAGTTAAATCATATCTTTTAAAATCCAGTCTATCTCTGCCTTTTGACTGGATTGTTGAATCTATTCACATTTAGATTGAATATAATTGAATGTGTCTGCAATTCTACTGTTTGTCCTCCAGTTGTCTCATGTCTGTTTCCTTATTTCTCCTTTACTAATTTCTTTTGCAGTATATGAATATTTTCTATTGTAATATTTTTATTTCTTTAATGAATTTTTTTACTTTTGAGATTTTTTTTTTAAGTGGTTGCTGTAGGATTTATCATATACTATTTACCAGAATCAGCTTCAGTTACATTAGCTTAATTCCAGGACTATATAGAAATGTTACTCTTCTATTCCCTTTTTCCCCTTTTGTGGTATTATTCTTACATGTATTTCATCTGCTTTGTTACAAACTCAGTAAGACATTATTATGCTTTGTCGTCTGTAGTGATTTCCTTAACCCAATATGGCTTTGCTCCCATTTACCTTCTTTGTGCTATTGGCAACTCCGTTACACATATCTTACCTTCTATGTTATAGTCTCAACAACACACTGTATCATATTATCTTATACAGTTGTTTTTTAAATCAGTTAAGAGAAGACAAGAGGAAAATATGCATTTATAGTGTCTTTTATATATTTGATTATATAATTATATATAATATATATTATTACCTTATAATCATATAACATATAATTAATCATATATAATTATTAATATGTAGATGTGTTTATTAATTATATGATTGTTATATTTATTAATTACATAATTATTTATATTATGTAATTATGTAATTAATTATTGATAATAATTATTATTACAAAGAACATAAGTGCTCTTTGCCTTTCATGTGAATTTGAATTACTATCTAGGGTCACTTACTTTCAGTCTGAAAAAGTTCCTTTAGTCTTTCTTATAAGGTAGATCTGCTAGCTATAAATCCTCTCAGTTTTTGTTTGCTTGGGAAAATATTTATTTTTTCCTTCATATTTGAATGATAGCTTTGCTGGATATAGGATTCTCGGTTGACATATTTGTTTTCTTTAGCACTTTGAATATGTTATACTGCCTTGTAGTCTCTCTTTTTTTTTCTGCTGAGAAGTCAGGTTTTAATCTTATAGGGGTTTCCTTGTAACTGACAAGATTTTTTCCTTTTATTCCTTTCCAGATTTTCTCCTTGTTTTGACTTTTAACATTTTTATGGTGATGTATCTGTCTGTAGATCTCTTTAGGTTTAAACCATTTAGTTTGTTGAGCTTCCTAGATGGGTACTTTACCATTTTTCAATAAATCTGGGAAAATTTCAAACATTATTTCTTTGAATATTTTTTGAGCCTTTCTCACTTTCTTCTCTCCTAATACTACCCTTACACATATGTCCGTGTGCTTAATGATGTCCCACATTTCTTTGAGGTTCTGTTCCCTTTTATTGTCTATTCTTTTTTCTCTTTTCTTTGGCTTGCATCATATCCATCAACCTATTTTCAAGTGCTTAATTCTTCTGCCAGTTCAAATCTACTGTTGGGTCTCCTTAGTGAACTTCATTTCAGTTATTGTAACTTTCAACTCCAGAATATTTATTTTTTAAATAATTTCTCTGTATTGATATCCATTATTTGATGTGATATTGTCACCAAATTTCCCTTCCTTCCTTACTTTTCTTTACTTCTTGATCATGCTTTCCTTTAGTCCTATAAACTAAACTCTAAAAGCTGGGTGGACAAAGTAACTCAATTAAATGTGGCTGCCTTGAAACAATAGTGTCTGAGGTCAGTGTTTGATATTTGTCCTAACATGATGAAGCCTCCTCCCAGCTAGCTGTTCTGGTCCCTTGTTCTCTCCTGCACATTTGTGGCCTACAGTCTAGGCTGTATCTTTATTAAATCCATGAATCTCTCCCCAGTTGCCTTCTACCACAACATGCACTATTCTTAAGAGCATCGTTAAACTTGAACTTCTCCACATTCTGTTGAACATCAAGTCAACTCCTTTGGGAAAAGATTAGGAACTATCTATTTCACAGCGTGTTTCTCTCCCCAGGCAAAATGTCTGAGCCAGTGCTCTGGTGCTGGATGTGGAGACAATGACAAGCTTCTCTGAGTGACACCCCTCTCTAGGAGGTGAGCACTCTGTGCGAGGGAGGGGAGCAGCAGCCTGAGGCCCTCTCAGTTTATATCTCACATGTGATCCACCCTCTCACAAGTCAGGGCAATGACAATAAGGGCCACAGCATTCTCAGTGTGCCACACTCAATGTGGAGCCTGCAGTCCACAATCAGGTGCTAGGTGGAAAAAGGGAGCTCTTACCTCTCATTCACTCACCTGGAACTTCACCTCAAGAACAAATAACTGGGGACTGATGAGAAGTGCTAAAGTCCTGCTCCTCCCAGAAAGAAAGTCCTCTGTTTGGGAGCCATGAGGAGCTGGGGGCCTGCATTTCTGAGCTGCAGCTATCTGGAGTGGAGTCTCCACCTTGCTGAGATGGGAGGGTCAAGAGAAGGGAAGGGGTCTTGGTTCAAACACCACAGTCTTGAGTTTCTTACTGAATTTTCATGATTTTCTCAAATAGATGTTTCTTCATTTGCTGTTTGCCCATAGGACCATTTCCAGAGAATTTAAATGCTTTATATTGTTCATCAGTTTTTATGAGAAGCCAGTTTTTATGAGCAACCCACACTATCATGGCAGAGTTTCTGTCTCTAGTAGGTTATAGTTTATAAAGTAGTTCCACATATATTCTACATGTTATTGTTAACTACTCACATAGACTTTAATAACTTTAATAACTCACTTAGGTAGAGTTTATTTCACATTTCCAGTGTATAGTCAAGGAGTAGGAATTGTATGTCAGACACTGGAAATAAAAGATAAATATAATACAGTTCTTCCCTTTGAAGAATTTACATCTGCTAGGAGATATGGAGGATCTAAGCTATCCCAGAAATAAGAGTAGAATTTGAACACAAAGTTATTTGAATCTTAAACCCACTAGCCCATGATGCCTCCTATTGGGTCTTGGGGAAATATATAAATATGAGGGAAATGACTTTTTTTAATGCCCCCCCTTTTTTTGCCTTACCAAAGATTGAAGGTGTGGAAATTACAGAAGACTAATTTGTTGGATGGGGATACTTGGGTGAGACATGTGCTATGGAAAGCAAACTCTTTATTTTCACATCCAGAGGCTGATGCAAAGGCTGGTGTGTGTGCTGGGAGGGAAGCAGGCAGAGAAGGAGGCCGTGGAGGGCACGTGTCTACTGTTGGGCACAAGCAGAGAGAAGTGGTAGGCATAGCATTAATTAAAATCTAAGCATTCCTGTTAGATTAATGCCATGCCTTGAGGATGGGGAAGAAGGAATAGGAGAAGGAATAGGGACATTTGGACACTCAATTTCTGACTGTTTTTTGTTTTGTTTTGTTTTGCTAAAAAGGCCTATTTATTTGCAATACTGATTATAGTGTCTCAAAATAAACAAATGAGAGAATGAGTGCCCTCTCCCACCTGACATATTGTAAGTTTTATGATATCAGTCATAATTTCAGCTTATAATATTAGGCACCTATAATTTTTGGTGGGCTCTTGGAGGTCCAGATGTTTGTTAGTGACAATGTCTTATCTTTCTGTTGCTATTTAAAATGCCTAGAAGAGAAAACTGTCATTTTGGAGAAAACACTATTACCATAAGTCAAAGTAGGAGTGTCAAAAGCAGATTATGCTGAGGCATTAAGAGCCTCATTTAAATGGGGAGAATCTATGCCTAGATGAGGGTATTTTGAAGAGCCAAGACCTCCGGTACTGAGAAGACTGGTTTGAATGCTTTGGAGTAACAGTGCCATTTCCAGAAGGAAGGGAGCCTTCAGGAGATCAAGGCAACAGAACTGTGTCAGAGGCAAAAATAGGATGAGTCTGCAAGCATGGGGACAGGACCAGGAAGTTCTGCATATTGTGGATCCAAAGCAACAGCAAGATCACTGTGAGAAGATGTGATAGAGATAGAAGGTTTCTTCAATATTCAAGAGGAAGAAATAATTTAAAAGACAGTGATGGGATAAAGAAATGACTCAAGGAAAGATAATCTGCTGCAGAAATTACTGAGTTGCAAAGACATGATGAGGCCCCCTCCAGGCTTGCTTGAGCAAATGCTATAGCACAAGATGGCAGGGCTGCCTACGAAGTATCAACATAAACTAAAGCAAGTTCTATACCCAAGCCAGGAGAGCCCCAGTGCTACTCACCAGGAGTTTCACCTCATTCATACTGAAGAGAAAGAATCGGAAGTTGAAAAACGTTTTGGCCCTGGGGAAGAAGATCCAATGTTCGGACGACCATACCAAGACGTCAGCCCAAGAGAAGGCAAATAAAAAAAGAAATGAAAGACCTAAGTGGAACACAGCAAAGTTGTGATAAAAGAGAGCTGAGAGTTCCAAGGCAAGAACAGGTCCAAGAGAATTTAAGCATGGAATTCATGTTCTGGAAAGGGAAATGATGACAATAATGAACTCATGGCTGCAGGGAAATTTGGAAGAAGCCAGGGTGTTGCCAAAAGGCCATCAGTCTCAGAAAAAGTAAGACAGGGGACACAGCAAGCATAGGTGGAAGAGAGTTCTGACAGAGCAGGAACACAACTTGGTGCTCCAGCAGGAGCAGCCACAGCCTAACTTACATGAGGAGGAGGCCAGACCACAGATCTTTAGAGGACTTGCCTAGGGGTTGCTGACCAAGTACAAAAGATGCTCTGAAGCTGCAGCAGCAAAGCTCAACAGCCAGTTCAGCAGTCAAGCCAAGAAAAGGAAGCTTTACAAAGGCCCCCGCGGGAGGGTCTAGGGGACCCAGGACCATGAATGCTACGATGGGAACCTCAAAGGGAGATGTTCCCCAAAGCAAGGGAGGTGCAGCATGGGATGGAGCAAGGCCTGCAAGGGTTGGAGCAGAAGCACCAAGGCCAAGTGTGCTGAGAGGGCAGCAGGCATGCCTACAGAAGGCCTCTGGGGTCGCTTCAGGTTCCTAGGGCCTGGAAGGACCACCCCTGAGCATCCTCTGTCAAGAGAGGCAAGGCCATTTTGAGGGCCTTGAGGCAGCTTTAGTAATCTCAGAAAAGGTTCTCCTGGAATAGTATAGTTTCTGCAGAATCAAGAAAAACAAGAATCTGGCTCAAGAGTCAGTTAGGCAGAGACAAAAGCCCCCAAACACAAGATCCCACAAGATCAAGGGCAGTTGAATCTCCAGACTTGACTAGTTCATAGGAATGTGACCTAAAGGAAGTAGAGCAAAACCGACGGTGGGATAACAAGATGGCAGCCTACAAGGAAGGAGCAGATGATAAGGAAAGCCCAGTGGAGATACCTCAGCAGACTAACGCTGTTCCCCACCCAGAGGCATGCAGTAATAGGAAGTACTGTAAGTGCAGACAGTAACAGGGCAAAAGAAAACCAAAATGACAAAGAGAAACAAGAAGGAGAGGCCTCAGTTTAACTTGGAGCTATTCCAATAACCAAAGGTCAGGTAAGAGCATTTCGAAGCTTTTGTGGATTTTCTTTGGGAAAAGATGTGAATAGGTGTGAATTTTTCAATTTTGCCAAGTCCTCCATATACTCATTAAAAAAAGCTCCTTAACCCAAGTATCCAGTTTTATATCAAATAGCCTTTAAATTTGTTATCATTACCTATTTCTATCTCTCTTCCCTCTCTGCCCTCTTCTTCCTCTTTCTTTTCTTTTTCTAGACACTATCTGCAGTTTGTGAGTTAAAAAAGAATTCCCTTTATCCCCAACCAAACAGGGAAAAAGAAGGCAAAGCCACTTTAATTTTAAATTTGATGTCTTACTTGGGGAGACTTTGTCTCTTCATCCTGTTCACCAGGAGGAATATGTAATAAATCCACACAGTTCATAAGAAACTTGAGTTGAAAGAAAAGTTGCCTCTCCCTGAAATATTGGTGGCTCCACCCTATAGTTTCTGTCTGGACCTGTGAAGTGTCAGAGAAGTTAGCTTACCATGGTTTCATGGATGCTCATAGAAGACACAAGACCAGCTCATGTCATGAAGGACTGTTTCTACTGACAACAATCACGGTCACCCAAGGATCAGCATCTTTGCATTGGTTCCCAAGCCCCAATTTCTCCAGGATGCTGAGAAGTGGATCACATGGCATCTATACATGAAGTGGATTGTGAGACAGTATTGTGCACAGGATTCTTGAGCTTGGGGAAACTTAATCTTTGAGCTTTGTTTTTCCCTTGCTCCAAAGGGAACGCCATCTTTATCTTCCAGGGCTTTAAGCCAACTTGCCCTGTGCTCCTGAAGGAGATGCTATCCCTTCGTTCCAGGCTGGTTCACTGTACAGACATCCTTGGAAAGACAGTCTGGAACAGAGGGCAGTCCATGCCTTGCTTGTAAGACATATAGAATCCCAAAAGATCTGTGGAGAATTACTTCCTAACCATTTGTTTCCAAAAATGGAAAGTAAAAATGTTTTAAATTTATATTGCATCTTCTCACAGAAATGATAATGGATAGAAAAGCCCCTAGTGGTTAGAATAATAGTCCCAACAATACTGAAGCATAGTCCCCTTGAACCCAGCCATTAAATGCAGGAAGGTTGCTTTAGGAAAATACCCAGAAGTAAACAAAACAGAACAAAACAAAACCAACTGGGGTAGGGAGTGGTGATGTTGAAGAGTTAGAGAGGGAGTCCCAACTACTCTGCCCCACTGATTTTGTATTCATCATGGGCAGTCCATAGTAAATAATAAATAAATGACTTACAGTACGCATAGCAAACAAAATGAGGTACCAGTAAGGAAAACGGTTTCCCAGTGTTAGAGGTTTAAATTGGTCATCAGGTCTCATTTCTTATCCCAATAATTATAAATTATTGCCACCCTTGCCACTTACGGGACACTTGCTACATACCAAGCAGTATGCTGAGATATCCA
Source organism: Callorhinus ursinus (assembly GCF_003265705.2). Lineage (NCBI taxonomy): Eukaryota > Metazoa > Chordata > Mammalia > Carnivora > Otariidae > Callorhinus > Callorhinus ursinus. The sequence continues at coordinate 55,275,213 of NW_027397073.1, forward strand.
TAGCATGTATGCATTTAGATGTGTGTCTATATATATGTCTATACATCCTACATATATATCCATACTACAAAAACATCTGTATTTGTATAAATTTAATTCTAACCTCAAGCCCACAAGGGAAGTATCATTGCCTCCATTATACAGATGAAATGACTGAGCCGGAAAGAAGTTAAGTTGCTGGTTCTATATAACTCCAAGGTACACCTATGGTTTGAATTCAAGTTTGCTGGACTCTACCACCCATATTCTTAAGCCCTGCATCATTCTATCTTCCTGCCAAGAAGCATGAACTTAAATATCCTTGCCTTCTCTAGCCTTACTTTATAATCATCATAATGATTTGTCCCTATAGAAACAATCCTTTCCGCTAACAAAAAATGCGGAAACTACTAGATTTCTTCCCCTTCCTTTATGTCTCTCCTTTCTTGGGCATTTACTCGATCAGGACTTTATAGCAGGATCCATAGGTCCTTTAGAAGAATGAGAGGTCCCCGGAAGAGCCTTCGCCAAGGGGATAAACCACGTTCTCTCACACTGATCCCACTTCCCAACCTCTTTTGATCCATCACACCCCCGATATTTTGTAACAGGTATTTTGGCTGGACAGGATTGTTGTTATAAGATATCTGATGAAACTCTCTGTGCAGATAGAGCTGAAATAGAGTTAAAAGAAACCTCTTCTCCCCATTACTCTGGGAGGCCAAGCATGCCAGATCTGAGGTTTATCAGGAGCTGGTACCCCTCACAGAGTGGCTGAATTTTCACAAAGGGCATCATGAGCAGGGAAATGAGGAGGCTTCGAGTGGTTCTGTGGACGAGCGTGAGAGCAGAGGTGAATTCACGTCCTGCTGGAACCTTTTGTACGTCTCCTAACACTGAGATGGTGCCTCCATTGATAGTGACCATAGATTCTGAGCCAAAAGTCAGAACATCGTGTCTGGTGGACTTTTTTAGAATTGAATATTTACTTAAAAGGAAAGTTTTATTAGTGATGGTTACAGAATCACTTTTTACTGGGAAGAAAAACCTTGCGTGAGATAGGGATTACTAATTCTGAAAGGATTATCTTTGAGTTTCCTGCTTCAGAATTCACCAGACTGCTTGTTAAAATGCAGAGTCTTAGGTTCTGAATCAGAATATGCCAAAATATCTAGGATTCTGCCTTTTTACCACAATTCAAGAGATTCTTTTGCATATGAAAGTTTGAGAAGTGCTGATTTAGGATAGTTTATTTTCAGATTTCTCACTGTAATTTAATGTGATATTTCAAGCTCTGTATTTGTATGTGCCAGTTTTGTGTAATAAAGAGAAATCCCCCCTCTAAGTGACTGTGAGTACCCAAGGGAGGGTGGATTAAAACTTATTCTACGTAAGGCTAAAATTATAAGCTAAATTATGTCCTTCTTAAACTCTTCTGTTTTCCTTTCCTCTCCTTCCTCACACATACTTTCTGCCTATTCCAGCTCCATCCTGGCCAGCTCTGTGGAAATACAACAGATACTCCCAGTTCCAAAATCATTTAGCCATTTCTTATTACCTCCCTATGAAAGCCAAGTGTGCTGCCTTCTATATATTCATATGCCTCCCTGGGAGGGATGGCTCAATAATGCAGTTGTCTGAGGATTGGGCCTAATTTTCTGACCTGATCCTGAGCTTTCTTCCAAGGCCTTCTGGAGCCAGAGAGAGGTAAGACCCTCCACACCATCCATGGGCCTCTCTGACACAGAGTGGAAACTCCACAAAGGCAATGTGCTCTTGAGAGACTTCTACAACCAGGCATTTCTCACTGCCTGTGATGCAAAAGTTCTCATGACAGCCACTTGGCAATGTTATACTGAGTTGAGCCTCTGATAACATGAAAGCATTACTGGATTCTTAATGAGTGGCCAAGACTTGAACCTTCTGATTCCCCATTGCGTCACACTTTTTTCCCTTTTTTCCCCTCAGTTTTGAGGTATAACTGACAAATAAAAAATTGTATATACTTAAGGTGTACAATGTGATGTTTGATATAGGCATAAATTGTAAAACAATGATCACAAATAATCTAATTAACACATCCATCACTTCACATAGTTATCTTTAAATGTCAATGTGACACACACGAAACTCTTCTGCTTTGCATTTTTATTTAGGAATTTTTTGATGTACATGGCTGACATATTCTCTCTCTGATTTCTGCCTTAATTTCTACAAGTAATGTTAGACTTGACACTTCCTTGGAGGGCAAGGTGGCTGGTGCAAAATCTAATCTAATGGACAGGCACTTTAAATCTCAACAGATCCAGTTCAATATTCTTTCAGTGGAGCTGGCATGGAGCCTAAGAGAAAGTGCTTAGCAATCTTTGAGAACAAAAGGTTTGTACTGGAAATGTTGGAATGCCCTGTGATTATTCCAGGATCTCTTATTTATTACTACGCACTCACCTGCCATCACAGTTGTCATGTTTTAAACAAATCTTGCATCTTCGGTAATGGAAGAGAGTATGGATGTGTCGGGACTTTCATTTCCATGATTGAATGGAAAATTGAATGGTTTAATCCTATGTACTGCTTACTAAAATTGAATGGCAAGAGGCCGTCCAAATTTAGGGAAAAGGTCTCTTGGCTTGGCAAGAACAGAGAGTTTGACCTGAAGGAGGAAATCTAAGTTTTAAGAGAAGTTGAAAGAGAACCATTGGTTAGAACTCACTGGGAAAGTGATGTGCACAGAAGTGAAGTGGAGGCATGAGTTTGTTTGCTGGAGCTGCCATAATCATGCCGTACACTTGGTGACTTAAACAACAGGATTTGTCTCACAGTTCTGGAGGCTGAAAGTCCAAGACGGAGGTACTGGCAGGTCCATGCGGTTCTTTGGCTGGCAGCAGCATGATTCAGATCTTCACACGTGACCTTCTCCTGTGTGCCTGTTTTTCTGTATCCAAGTTTCCCCTTTGTGGGGGGATGCCAGTCATATTGGATCAGAGACCCCACCCTCTTTCAGTATGACCTTATCTTAAGTAATGACATCTGTCATGACCCTTTTTCCAAATAGTCACATTCTGAGGTCCTGGGGGTTCAACATACGGATTTGGGCGAGGGGATACAATTCAATCTACCACAAGATACATGAGAATCTGTCAAATAGCCTCAGAAGAAAGGATGTGACTAGGACATCGATGTGAAAATTTCTTTTCATTTCTCCAGTGTTATCCCAAGGCCCATTTTCCTATCTCTTTGAGAAAAGAAGTATTTAATATTAGAGTAGAAAGGTCTTGACAGATTGCCTCATTTCCTACCTTATGGTGTAGAGGGGAAAACCGAAGTCTCCAGGGGGAAAACCGAAGTCTCCAGGGGGAAAACGATGTGCTCAGAATCAAAGAGGATAGCACCAAATCCAAAATTTGAATCTGAATCTCCTTACCTCCTAGACCTGTCCGTTCAGCTTACCAGGAGCTGGGATATTGTGAATGGCTTTGTCCTTGAGACCAAATATTGGCTATGATTCTCTGTGTGGTGAATGCAAGGGCCAATCCTCTCTGGAAGTGAATTTGGGCATCTTGCAAGTTGCTGCCTTCCGGTGTTTACTGTGTTGATTGTACAACTCTGAGGGCACAGACTGAAGTTTCCTGCTACAGCCTAGACAATGCTCTGTGCTTTATGCATTGCCCCTCTGCTTCTCCATCTCTCCTTTCACATGTTCCTTGTCCCACTGTCTCACTGACCAGCCCAGCTCCAATGTGGTGACTGAAAATGTGTTAACCTAACTTAATTGTTTCTTAGTAGGTGATAGGTAATATTTTAATGGTAATAAGCCAGTTCTCCAGCCCCTCTCCCTTTTCTAGAAGTCTTTTGGGTTTTCTGGGTACCTATCTTTAGAGAACAAAATAAGACATATCATTTCTGTGGTTCATTTTGGCCAAATTAAAGGGCTCAAAGGCATTAGGTAAAAGCAGATAGTCGTCATGGTTGCATGAAATTGCAGAGAGTTGGTGGCCATATTTTTTGTCTATTCTTAAGACTTTGTCATCTTGGGGTGCCTGGGTGGCTCAGTCATTAAGTGTCTGCCTTCAGCTCAGGTCATGGTTCCAGGGTCCTGGGATTGAGCCCAGCATCGGGGCTCCCTGCTCGGCGGGAAGCCTGCTTCTCCTTCTCCCACTCCCCCTGCTTGTGTTCCCTCTCTCGCTGTGTCTCTCTCTGTCAAATAAATAAATAAAATCTTAAAAAAAAAAAAAACAACAACTTTGTCATCTTGGGAGGTGTCTGGTGAACTTAACACATTTGGAAGTAAGGAGTTTCTGTTGCAATTGGCATGCTGTTCAGTGTCAGGACTTGTCTTGAGCTGTCTGGACAAACTATGGTATTTCTCATCACACTGAGGTATTTTTTTTTCCCTCCCAAATTTCATCTTTTTAAGGCTATTCAAAGATGAGCTTGAAACAATGCTTTCATGCTGCTTTCGCTTTACTCCCTCTGTGCACAGGATTTCAAAAGGCTACATATTGATCAGGCAACTATCCTGGATTGCTCAGAAAATATCCATTCCCCCCAAAACAAGCTATTCCATTAGTTGCTTTTGAAAATGGATCAGTTTCATGCTATCAAGTTTATAATTGGAAAATGGCATGAGATTAATTATGGAAATTCTTTTCCACTTCAATAGTCAACTAACAGGCAACTGGATGAAGACCACAATAATTACATTGTTCTTCAAGCATTACACTAAAAGTCTTATTTTGGTATATTTAGACTTTTAAAAGATAATATGATTAGCATTATTTTTAAGGTGAATTTGACATTCAAGCAATGCATGAATTTACTTTGGATGTTGAATTATAAAGTAATGCTTATCAGATTAATATTGAATTTTTTCTTTATAATCTAGGACCATCATCACAGACATTTTGCTGCATGAATTCCTGCCATGGTTGTTATCAGGTTCAGGTATAAGAAGGAAGAAATACCAACTGCCATAGGCCCTATTAAAAATATTTTTTCCTGATATCTCTGGGGGTTCTGGCAAGTCTTCAAGATCTATCCTATCCCTTTATTTTTAAAAAAGATTTATTATGTATTTATTTGAGAGAGAGAGAGTGAATGAGAGGGAGAAGAAGAGAGAATCTGAAGCAGACTCCACACTGAGTTCATAGCAGGGCTCAATCCCAGGACCTAGAGATCATGACCTGAAACGAAATCAAGAGTCAGACGCTCAACTGACTGAGCCACCCAGGCGCCCCTATCCTGTTCCTTTAAATGAGAAAATTGTTTTTCTTTGTTCTGACCAAACAGGGAGGTAAGGGCCAGCACAGGCTCTTGAAGTTGGTACTGGAAGTGTGTAATTTAAGTAAAGCTTATAATTTATTTTCATATTATAATTATATGCTGTCAAAGTCACAGATCCTAAGTGTACAGTTAGATGAGTTGTGACAAATGTACAAACAACATTCAAATCAAGATCTACACTTGCATCACCCTAGAAAATCATATGACATTTTACAGTGGTATCTTGATAAGAGGTCTCTTTCTATGCAGACCACTTTGTCTCCTTCCTCTTTGGTGTTTGGGAGAACAGAAAAGGCAGAGGTAATTATTGATTTATGTACTCACTGTAGCCCTCTGATCCTGCAGACATTTTCTGGGGCAATGACTTTAGAGTCTAAGAAACCAGGTCCTAACTCTTGGCTCTGGCCCTACTTAGAGTTATTTAATGTCTGAGATTTAGCTCTCTATTCTGTAAGCTGAGGATGCTAAAACCAACCTCATAAGGTTGTTACAAAGATTAACTAAAATACATAAAGCACTTGACATTCAGAACATGCTCAGGTGATGTCCCATTCATCCTCTCTGGTTAAAATCTTGGGCACTGGATTTTTCTCTTCCTCTCCTCCACTCCGAGCAAACAATCAAAAAGGCATATGTCTTGTCTTTTAGGACACTGCATTTGAAGGAGATACTTTTCTAATCAGAAAAACTAATCCTTGCTAATGCATTAGTAAACTCGAATAATTTAAAGCATTTCTTCTTCCAGGTAACATATTTGCATTTTAATTTAAGCCTTTAGGAGATACTGTTTTAACCCAAATGAAGGGCTAGGAGCTGAAAAAGTCAGGAGGTTGGGGAATGGTGTAGTATTGGAGGCCAGGCAGCTCCATTTCTCCAAATTTCAGATAGCCATCCATCTGCCTGTGTGCACAGCTGCCCATGTTAAATGTAGGTGATTTTCTCAGGAAAAGATTGTGTGCACAGGTTGCAGGCAAATTTGGAACAAGATGCTTTAAATGGACTCATGCAGGCATTAAAATCAGTACCTGGAATCTGTGCTACATCAAAAAGACACCTTCACATGGTTGAAATGAGAGTCATTGCTTAGCAGAGGAGAAGAGATGAGGAGATCCATACCGTGGGGCATGCAATAAGCAGTGGCCTCAGTGAGAACCACCATGTGGTTTCTACTGGAAGCACAGAGTGTACCAGGGAAGGCAGCTGATCAACAGCCCGTTTAAAACTTCAGATTAAATTCAGGGCCACCAATGAGTATCATCAAAACATCCCCGGTAAGCACTGTGGAGGGCTGCCCCTCTATATTTCCCTACCTTTCCAAGACCTGAGTAGATGGGTGCTGGCTATATATTTCCTCCTCCTCTTTCTTATGAAAGGTAGTTCTTAGCTTTAAGAACCTCCCCAAGTGTTAGAGACTAGTGGGAGTTCTACCTTCCTATCATGGCATTCAAAGCCATCTGTGCTACTGGCTAGCCATTCATTTGTACCATTATTTTTCCCAAACAAACTGACACCCATTCACCTTTGCTTTCATCTTTTCTGGAAAACAGTTATATTTGTTCTTGATCATATAAGATACTCTGTGACTGAAGCAAAGCAGACTTTTTTTCTCATTGTGTGACTTCATAGATTCTAGATAAAATTAGAACTCCAGGAACTCCTGTACAATCGGGATCCCAAAGCAGATAATACTCGGCACCATTACCAGCCCTTAGCTCAAGACCAATGATGATGAGGTCCAAAAGTGAGGACCCGTAGGCTGTCTACAGATTTTGTCACAACTGTATTTTCCCAATTTCAATTGTTTCAATAAGTTGTTTGAGGAAATACCTACAGGCATAACCCTCTGCTCATCTTCTTTTTTTGGTGTGGCATTTGGAATTCATACTTAGGAATTCTCACACTCAGAGTAACTACCAGGGAGCTGTATGTATAGGATCATGGGCATGAAGGAAGTACAGCATGAAAAGTAAGAAAAATTAGATACTTTGTATTATTAAATCTTTGGGTCCAAATTACATTCTTTAAGCCTAACATCAGTGAGTTGTCAATGGAATAGATGGGTAGAACCTTCAACATAGAGATATAGTTAATTAGACCAATGAATTAGGGGCCTAGGGCACAATACTCAGCAAAACATCATGTTCCCTTGGTCATTAGTCTACTTTACAAAGAGCTGTCCCTGTGAGGATTTCTTCACATTTTGTTACTATTCCTGTCATTTAGGATCAGTTACCAATGTTAACTGTCATTAGCTTATTAGGTTAGGAGTATCCAGTTACCATAAAGAAAAATATATCAAAGTAGATTTTTTTCTTGCTTTTCTTGCTTAACGTGAATGAAGGTTAGTGGTGTTGAGAAGAGGAAGGATAGTGACCAATGAATTTGATGAATAAAAATGAAATGTTAATGACCAATCAGTAATCAATTTTGCAGTTTTTCTTTAATCATCTTGGAGCGATTATGGGAATGCAGTCTGTGTTATGTATACGAGTTTAGAGATTTTAGTAATCCTCATTCTGAGATAAAACATCAAGAAAAAGTGGTGGCCATAAAATTCTTGAAGCTTCTATTTGAAACAGGCCGGCCATCCAGTGTGTCAGGGATAACCAGTTCTGCAGAACTATTCCTTTATAAGTTCAATACTCTTGGCTAATTTTACTAAGCCACCTTAGGTCTTTGGACTTTCTAAATGGGCTGTGGAAAAATTGATTGTCCAAAGAGTTCAACTATCAGCAGAGGCAAGCCTGAGACCCCACATTGACTCAGCGCTGGTACCCCAAACCTCTACAGGCCCTATTATGAAAGATCAATGGGAAGTGTTTTCCACCTATCTGTCCTTGCTTTCCACAGAGTGAACTTTAAATCAAATTTTTAGTTTTATGTCACATTGAGAGACTAGAGAGAAGGGCTTTCAGGTGGAAGAAGAGCTATGATTAAAGTTTGTGAAGGGTTGAGAACAGGTATGTGGTAAATGCATTTTTTTAAATGGTGTCAAAGATTGAGAGTAGATAGCATTAGCCAACATGGAAAAGAAGGAGCATATGTTTGATAAGGAACAGTTTCCCTACCTCCATAAGTGAATTTGGTGGTCAAGTCTTTGTCAGTACAAAGCATCAGGGAAAAGAACAGAAATGAACCCAATACATTTAAAAAATAATAGATCAAATGCTTTGCTACCTGCAGAGTCTACCAGAACAAGAAATAAAGAGCATCAAGCTTAGAAAAGGAACCTGGCCTCCTGATTGGGGTCAAAGGTCAAGACTTCTCTCTGAGAGACCAACAGGCCTCTGTGGACATTGCAAGTCAAGGTCTTTTGTTATCATTCAGTGTTCAATGGGGTTCCCAGAAACTCTTGGGGTACTCCAGGGTCAAAGTGGCATGGGATGATCGAGCTTCTAGTACAAACTTTTCTACGCCCGGGGACCTAGGATGGAATGCTTTCTGATCTCCCAGTCTGTCCTTTGGTGGAAAAGTGGGCAGACTTGTCTCTGGACTCAAGACCTCCTTATCAACCTCTGGTGTTTAGACCGGAGAATGGACTTTGCCGGGACTTCTTATGCTCATGACTCAAGTGTCTTCATTAAGACTCACAGAGATTAGCATTGGTGATGATCCTCTGAGCCTTTGGTGCAAGCCTGTGCTGATGAGTATGGGTCTGTAGGGGTGAGTTCTTCAACTTGGAAGGGCCATCGTGTTCTTTTACTCGGATACTTTTATTTCCATGGATTCACATGTAGAATGCCTTATTTCAGTCTTTAAATGCACATTTTAAAGGATCCAAGTAAAACTCTTCCAGAGGTTCATGTGAAGTGGAATCTGAGCAGGTTCATGGTAATGGTTTCTTCATGAATCAAGGGCAGCAGGCGAGCTGAGAAGCAGACTGTGTGTACCATACAATGTGGGTGGCCCAGAAGTGCCCAGCTGGGGAAGTACATGGACTGAAAAGCCATCCAGCTCTCAACTGGCGGTGTCATATGCCAGGGTTGCATGCCCTGGAGGAAGGGGCATCTGTTTGCTCTTTGCCCACCCAAGGGGCACAGTTCAGTAAATGCATGGTACATGCAGGTAGAAGCCTGGCTGAGAAGCCCTGTTGTCACAGAAAAAGAAGGCATCTTCTTTCAAAATAAAATGGAAGGAAGTGCAAACCATACCTCCATCCTCTGTGGGTTTATGAAATTAACTGGATACTTATGTATTCATTGATAAAGCATAAAGCCTTTGAGGGCCTACTGAGGGCCAACCATTGAACTAGGTGCTTGGGAAAGCACATGATCTTTGCTACTGCAGACAGCAGAGGGTAGGAAAGGCAGCCACATGAATAAAAGAAGTGGTGTCATATAATTAGTGTTGTAACAAAGTTTACAGAAGATACTAATGGAGCCCAGAGGGTTTAGAGACTCAGCAGCATAGTTAGGAGTGGATGGAGAAAGGGCAGGTCTTCCTGCAAAGCCCTGTTCTGAGTCTTCAAATCAAGAATTATTATGTGAATGATAGTTCAAGACCCGCCTACTTCTGGCGATCTTATCCCCCCTTTATTCCCTTCTCTTTGGATATTTTCCCCATACCCCAAGGACTAATGCCCCAACTAATGATCCTCTACAACCTCATGAAGCCCCATTGAGAGGTATCTGTTGTGGGTGCCAACCTTTAAGTGCCACGTAAGAGAGAGATAAGCTAATTGGACAAATGAGTCTATCCTAAGATATTAATGGGTGATTGTGTTTATCCATTATGTCTCTGGGGCAACATGTATTTTAATAAGGTCCTCAAATCCTTAACCGAAGAGATTCACTAATGGGGTGCTGGCAAGCTGACAGGGAAGGTGTTTGGGAGCAACTGGTTCTCTTGCATCATCTTAAATCATTGCACATATACAGATGCTTCCCCAATCAAATGAAATTATAAAAAGTTTATCCCAAACCAGAAAAAAAAAGTTCCGATCTAAAACTACAGAGCTCATACATACATTAGCATAGGTTTTTGATTCCTCAAAAGAATTACTGAGAAGGCCTTTGATGTATCAAATATTAAGCCTTTGATGTATCAAATGCTATATGTCTGAAGGGATTAGTTCTGATTAGAAAATTCTAGTCTCTGGTCTATCTCCCAGCCTTCAATGACTTGTGCAACCTTTCCTTAACAGGCAAATGGCAGTTCGCTTGGCTTTGGGAAGGTGCTCGTGTTTTGTAGTGGCATAGTGTATGTCTACCCATCAAGGACACTTTGGTTCCCATCCTGCTAAGGGGGCTTGGGAGGAGGTAGGAGGCATGTAGGAGGACCTGCTGATCTTGGGGATATTGTTCACAATCTCATGAGTGGGTATTTTCATGCATTCCTAGGGAAGAGCACTCCTTTATGAGTCTCCAGTACCTTAATGAACCTTTGTTTTCATTGTCCCCCACGGAGGAAGACAATCAGATTGTCTTCCGGTGTCCAATGATTCTCCTTTGTATGTGAATTTCCCCAGGGCCATTTTGGTGTTGAAACAGAGCAAAACTAAAGTGGAAGGACGTTTGCAAGGTACACTTCCTAATACGACATTATGAGGCAGGCGGTTTTCCCAACTGAGTGGTATGTGTGAAGTTTCCTGCAGAAGAACAGGAGATCCTGGGCAGGACTGCAGGGTAAGTCCTTGATACTGAGCTGTCATCTATATAAAATCAGTCTTGGTTCATCCATGATCTTAAACAACTTCACTTAAATATTTTTTGGTGCTGATGCCTTTAGGTAATAATTACTCTGGAGAAAAAAGGAAAGGTAACCTCATAGGGAACAGAAGGAAGTTGTGAATTTCCTGTTTTGAGGAAGTATTCTATGAGATGCTGCTAATTATGTGTCAGTGGTTCCCCTCTCCTCTTGTGGAAACCACTTTGGGTCATGGCTATCCATCAGAGCCTCCATCCATGGAGAAAGCAAAAGCCAGGGGAATTCTAGCTTTTGGCCACTGTCCCAGAAGCCTGCTACACACAGTCCTCTGTATAGCTCAGTTTGAAGTTGAAGGCCTTTTGCTAGTTGGTGCAATGACTCAAGTTTGGCCCTCCCAGTGCTGCTTACTATTTTGAGAGTGAGCAATTACACAGTGTTGGGGTTTATGGCTCACCAGACGAACCTGGAATGGTTCATTTGCTTTCCCTAAATAACCACCTGCCCCAAAGAATAGGAAGTGATTTTCTTTTTCCTATTGGTGAATTTCAGGGTAGGTTTGTGCTGAGGTCCCAGGAAGCACCTGCATTGGGTGAGATGAAAATACTCCTCAGAAATAAGTTAGAGTTCTGCTTGGTACTTTGGACTCCTCATCTGGATAGTGGAAATCTATTACAACCTTTAGAAGACTCCTATCATTGACTCCCCAGGTAGTCATGGACAAGACAGCTTATCATCCGTTGTCCAGCTACTTATTATGTTTCCATTAGCTGTACACCCACCTCTCATGTTTCCAGAAGGCTTATTCTCAGGAAAGGCTGTGGCTCCAAAATAGATGAGCAAAGAACATTTGCTTTTGGGGGTCCTCAGTTTACACTGACTACAGCGCCTTCCCAAGCTGGGCTCTGGGGTCTAAGATGGACACTCACAGGACTGAAGGAAGAGAGAAGATGATCTGTCACCTTCATAGGATTCTTGAAGTTATTTCTTCTTGCCCCTAAAGAATCAAAGATGGAACTTTCTTGTTAACCAGGAGGGCTAAGCCAACTTGGTACAGGAGAAGAGGAAGGGTGAGGATCTGGCTCAAGTACAGTGTCTGCCTGCTTCTCCCTGCCCCTTCTGGAACGCAGGCCTGAGCTCCAGAGCTGGGCCTTGATTTCCCAGGGGCCCTCCCTGCCTTTGCCTCATTAGCACTCAAGGACATACTCAAAGGCAAGAGATGCTGCAAGGTTTTGCCCTCATATTTTGTCTTCAAAAGAATTAAAGATCATTTCTCTTGGCCCCCCTTCACATCTTCCCTCATTAGTTAGTGCTCACAGTTGCCTCTTCTATTAGTATATAATAAGTTTCTTCTTAGAAAAAAAATATCGTTCTTCTAATTTTTGGTTTTCTAACTCATGAGATTAAAATTGCATCATGGAGTGACTTTTAAAGGAGTTGTAGTATTTCTAGCTTTCCACAATGGGCCTCAAATGGGCATTCTAGGAGGTGGTCATGCAGAGCTCCCTGGAGGGTCATGAGGCAGGTCTGTTTTTCCCAGAGGAATTGGCTTCTCCCCAGGGCAGGACAGTTTACCATTTTGGAGCCCCATCCCAAATGCTTTAGGAGGGTCTGTCACATCAAACTTCCAATGTCTTTACCCTATATGATCAGGAGTATCCAAGGCGTAGATATCTTTAAATTTTCTTTTCAAGTTGATGTGTTGGTGTCTCCAAAGTCTACTCATTTAGGAGTAGCATCACAAAGCAATTCTCCACTTGCACCTTCCCCAACCCCATTAAGAAATACTACACTGTCACAAGCGGACACAAGCAATCCTGTGAATGCCCTAAAGTCAGAAGAACTAGGAAGAATCAACCAATGAGTCCCCTTGTCCCTAGTGCCTAACTGCCACCCTTTCCCACCCCAAAAGGGAACAGATAATAGTCCCATGTACTGTTGAATTGTTTTCACAGAATGCACTGCACTATCACTTGAGCTTTTGAATGCCAAGGCTGGTATCTGAATACTCCTGGTTCAATTGGTGTGTTCAGTAGGATATGAGTGTGGATTTGCCCTACTATTCCCTGGCATCCTTAAGCAAATCACTTAAACTCTCTGAGCCTTGTTCTCTTCCTCTGCCATGATATGTCCCATGATGGTTGTTGTGAAGATTACATCTGAATATTTATAAAAGGCTCAACAGACCCCTGGCCCATGGTGATGATGATGATGATAATTAACCTGAAGGGTCTCCACACTGTTCAGCTAGTAGAAGAGGGCCACACTTGCCTTCCCAGGAAGTGCTGGTGATATGGGAATGTGCCCAGGCTACAGAGTAGAGGGGGGCAAGAGGGGGTGGTTCCCGGCCTTAAGCAAATAGCTCTATTTTTTTCCCTTAGCCCTAAGATGTATCCATAATGAAAAGGCCAAGATGTAAATCCCATTATCAGAAGGCCTTCTCAAAGTAGTGGAATCATGCGAAGAGCTTTTTTGAAATTGCTAGGGAACAAAATAAAGGTTTCTTATTTTAAAAAAATATTCTTATGCAACTAAACAATGACCCAATTATCTTACAAATTCCCTAGACCTTGTCCAAGATGGTCAGACACCAGCTGGAGAAACCGGGCTGTGCAGGAGGCCCTGTGGCTGTGTTCCTCAGTGCTCGGGAAAACTTCCGGGCACCTGGGACCTCAGCTCCTGGGCCTCTCCAGGAGCTGTTGTCATGTGGGGCCCCTAAGGTTATCCTGTGCTCATGGCTGCAGCTGTCTCTACATATGCCCATGCTCTGGGGCTTGGAGAATGAAAAGTCCCAGAGGTACCTTTTTTTGCAAACAGAACAGAGCTTAGTGTAGACAGCTTCTGGCTTATTCAGACAGAGCCTGCCCTGGTGGTAACTCGGAGCAGGGAAACAAGAGGCATTCCCCTAATCTACCTTAGAGCAGACCCCTGGTTCCCACCAGACTGCTCAATCCTGCCATGCTGGCAGACATACAGAGGCCTGGGGCCCACCGGGGGCCTGCTCAATCCAGCTCTCAGGTTGGGGCCTTAAGTAATTCAGGTGAGCAGCCCAGGCTGGGAACCACAGGAATCAGCTCTAGGACTAGTAGTAATGATACCCCATTTTCAGCACGACAATGGGCCATTTCTACACCAAGCAAGTAGAGGATTGCTCCATTTCTTTTGCATTGCTGTCTTCTAAAGAATGAGTCCAGGGAGCACTGCAACAGCTCAGAACCTGGGCTTCATTTCCTGGGTGAGGAGGCTTTGCTCCCACGACAGCCATGGCAGCAGAGAGTGAGTTTCTGGCTCTTTTACTTGGTGAAATATTGCAGTGAACACATTCCTAATGAAGGAGAGGTCCTAACCTGGGCCACCCCCAGTGTAAACACCTTGAAATATCCAGAGAATGTGGCAGAGTTCAGATGCATTTAGTGGGCCGTCATCAGTCGTGAGCTCACAGGGTCACCCGCATCACTGCAAAGCCAGCTGCCTGAATGAAACGCTGCCAAGCCAGACCCGCCCAGTGAGCTAGACCCACAATCTCATTCTTCTGAAAAGCTGAGATGTCTCTCGCGTTGGCTTACACGATGCAGCCTAACCATGCGAGCCCCTTAGGAACTCCTGTTTCCATAATGTCAATTTGCCTAGGAGGTTGGGTGGGCCAGACAAAATCTGTCTTTAATCACCAGATAATTCAGATGGGCAGATGTAATTGTACAAAAATCATTTTCTTCTGGAAGTAGCTCATAAAGGGAAGTATTCTTGCTAAGAAGCCATAAAACACTTGGTTAAAGTATAAACGAGATTCTACTCTGGATTTGTAGTGACCTTTTCTAACCTATAGTCCATACAGTAGTAATCTCTTAAATTTGAGCACTTGACCCAGAAGGGCCATGTGGTCAGTAGAAAGAGAATGAGTAGCAACTCCTATCTTCAAATGTGTGGAATCATACATGTGGGCCTTAATATCATTTTGGTTCACCCTAATTTTCCCTCCAAGATGGTAAAAACTCCAAGAGTTTGTTAGTGATTGAAATGCAAGCACACGGGGTGCCTGGGTGGCTCAGTCCATTAAGCGTCTGCCTTCAGCTCAGGTCATGATCTTGGGGTCCTGGAATCAAGCCCTGAATAGGGCTCCCTGCTCAGTGGGGAGTCTGCTTCTCCCTCTACTTCTCCCCCTGCCCCCTGCCGGTGCACTCTCTCTTTCTCTCTCTCTCTCTTGCTTTCTATCAAATAAATAAATAAAATCTTTTTAAAAAATGCAAGCTGCACATGCATGCATGCACACATCCTGTTTTCTGAGCCCTAGAATGGAGTGGTTTTCCTGGGACACTACGATGCTTTCAATCTGATGTCTGAATCTAATGAAGTGAAAATATTTGTCATCTATTGTGTATGAGTCAAGATAGGGTAGGCTAGTCTATGTGGTAGCAAACCCCTCAAATCTCAGTGGCTTCAACCGCAAAGGTGTATTTTTCAATCATCTCCCGAGTGAGGAGAAGAGAGCTCACTCGTTATGGTTACAACAGCCAAGGCTGCTGGGTGTGCCATCATCTTAACGTGGAGCATCTGCCACGGTGCTGGGGTCTCACACCTTCTAGGTGTCAACTTGGAAGCAACACTCACTTCTGCTCTCATCCCACTAAAAAGAGCTGCACGCGGGCCCTGATTGCAAGTGTTCTGGGGATCCCAGTCCTCTGGTGCTGAGGAGGAGAGGAGCCTGATGTGGGAGCATGCTAATAAGGTCGGCCACATTAACAAGTTTTGGGGGGGCACCAGTTTCGTGCCACATACTGGACTGGTTGCTGAGACCATTAACAGAAGTTCCATGCCAGAGGATGCAGAAACTGGGGCAATAAGAGAGCGTGGAAGGGGAAAAAGTGTGAGATGTGTAGGCAGATAAATGACAACATGACAAGTGCCAGAAGGAAAGCATTACTTGAGTACCGTCGACTTCAGATACAGGAACAAACATGACTGGGGGAATTGAGAAAGGTTAACAAAGTAGGTGACATTCAAGCTGGGTCTTGACTAAAGAATGTATATGGTCCTCATGGACACATTACACTGTGTCCTTTGATATAATTCCTTTGTCTTTGTGAATGTTCTACTGAGGTTACTTTTAGTTCTATAAGCTTCTTGACAAAGGTCCAGCATTCTCTGCTTTTTCAGTGCAAGAAATAGACTTCAACTTCCAAAGAATCCAGCAAGTAATACATGAGCACACTTACCTCATTAGTATGAGCTGGAGCGGCGCAACCCTGAAGGAGCTGGCCAGAGACCAGGCAGGTGCAAATGGAAAGTGCGCTAACGTGGCCATATTTTTAACATAAAGTCAGAACAGAAGGACTTACAAGAATTTTTGTTCTCCTTTGCATGAAAAGGCCATCTGGGATATGTTGTTTAGATGCCCATAATTTTGGAATTCCTGAGCTATTCCAGAAGTGTGTAGCAATATAGGAAAACAATGTTAACTAGAATGAGCCCAGAAAATCTAAGATTTGTTGCTGAAGCAAAAAATACAGCGTGACTTGCACCACATCCATTTGCTGAAAACTGTTTCCTACTCGGGACAGATAACACAGTTAACAATCACCGGCAGCTTCATTTTCTCCTTCCTGCAAGAAGAAGGAAAATTCCTTTCTCCTGTTGTCTTAGTGAGAACCTCCACCCAAATTCAGAAAGAGTGATGATTTCAATGACGACAATTAATACCAACTAACAAGAATTTGCTATGTGCCAGGGATTAATTCTAGGTGTGTATTGACTCATACTCAAACCCCGTTAGGTCGCAGGAATCACCAGTATCTTCAACTTAAAAGCTAAATTATAAATCGCTGTGAGTCACACACACTGCCAAGTAGTAAAACTAGGATTTGAACCTCGATTGTCTGGCTTCAAAGACTAAATTCTTAATCATTCCACCACAGCTTTTTTATAAAATTATTTTACCTCTAGAAAAGGTGACTGACAATGCCTCCTCTCTTATTAAAAAAATAAATAACAGGCGGGTAAGGTTGGCTTGAAAATTACTAGGCTACAAATCTTTTCTTTGCCGGTTGCTAAATCCATGTAAGTCCTCTATTCATTAAACATGATTTGTTGTAATATTTAGCCATTTTCAAACACTACTCTTGCTCTTCAAGGGCTAGCACTCAGATAGATTCAGACGTGTGATGGGGACAATTCGGTCGAAGGCCCGAGGGCACCGTGGGGAGGAAGCACGTAGCAGATGTAAGCTCTTCCACCTGATACAGGGAAGGAAGGCAAAAGAAGGAATGCTAATGGCCTTTGATAAGATAGTCAGTTAGATTACCCATATCTTTGTCCCCAATCTTCTGGAAGTCAGTTCCCTGAACTATTTTAAAATGCCTCCTCATCTGGACCTGAAGTCAAAATTTAGCCATCTGTTCTACCTTACTCTTGAACTCTGGGATAACTACCTGTATTAAGTTGCTACTCATCACCTTTCCAAGATAATTTGGTTTCTTAAGTTACGTAAGGCTTTTTAAGAAGCCAGTGACCTGCTGCCCATAGAAACTTCACAATGGTTAGGACGGAGGCATTTTTCATAAGAACAACGTTTTTTGGGCTTTGTCCTGTCTAGTTTTTAGAAACGCTGGCCTCCTGGATAGAACTGCTGTCTTCGAAACTAGAGGCCATTCTGCTGCCCCCCATCACTGTATTCATTTACCCTGGAATTTATTTCTGAGTCCGCTGCACCCTCTGCCTGCGCAGCCGATCCGTCGGCTCTCCTGGCTGGGCCCCTGCGCAGAGATGTGCACGCTGCACCCAGCAGTGCAGCCCCCCTTCCCCGCAAGTCCGGCCTCACGAGAAAACCACCGAGACGCTCCAAGCTGCCCTGCGCAGAAGCAGCTGCTGCGAAGCAAGGTGACTCCAGTGAGCAGCAGTGCTGGCAATGGTGGATGCGAGCCGAGGGGGTATAAGGCAGGAATGCAGACGTGGGATACCCAGCCTGGGCCACCGGCCGCGGAGCAAAGCCGCCGCCTTGTCCACGTGGTGCACATTTTATGTGGCACTCCGTGTGCAGGTGTGAGTTTCCAGTGTACAATCACCGAGGGACCTTTTAATCCCTCAGGCTATTCTAGTACTCGATCATGTTGCCATCGCCTGGATGCTTGCAATAAAGGTGGTGATCCAGCCCCACACCCCATTTCGGGAACTGTAAATCATTTGTTTACCAGAAGTCCTCGAGAAAGCTTTTCGTGAAATGAGCGGAGACGTCAGAGGCAACAAAGCCTTAAAGTCCCACCTGAAGATCCTCAGGCTACCGAGAGCAGCTTCATGGAGAAGAGTGATAATTAGGCTGATTGAATCCTTATGACTGAGCTCCTTTTCGGCTGCTTTGATTTATTCTTCTGAGTACAAATGAGTTTTCGATGAGAATTACAGCATGGGTAATACGAGGAAAGGTGCCAGGAGGGGCCATGATCTGAGATGCTGCTCCAAACAGCTTTGGCGTTCCTTGAATTACTAGCCTCCAAAAGCCCTGCCCTGCTCTCCCTAAATCTGTGAGCCTGGATGGTTGAGATTAAGGAAGAAAACAGGGTGCCTGGAAAGCTCCCTGCTCTATGGCAAGGAAAGCCCAGGTCTTGTCTTAGGCTCGAGCTTGAAGTACCAGCCTCATGCCATGTCTTGCCCACAATGACTTCTTATATGACCGAGAGTGTGATACATATTTTTGAATGAAGCCTTCATACCCTCAAGCCATAGCCTCTTAAAAATGGGATCACCAACTTGTCTAGGTTTGGAAGTTCAACAGCCAGGAATCCCCTCTGTCTAGGGCAAATTGGGGATGGTTAGCCCCCCTACTTGAAAGACACTTAAAATGTGCTTCCCTAGGACCCAGTATGATTCTGTATTTGTTTTATGGTCTAGATTTCTTGTTACATTAATATTCCCCAGTTAGTCATCTCCATTATCAGAATGACACCAGGGAACACATTTAGCTGAGGGGAGGGGAGGGTGTGCGGTAAGGGACAGAGCAGGAAGATTGATGTCATAATGGAGTCAGACAGCGAGGCTTCTTTTACACCATAAATATTGTATGAAGTGCTGATGTAACCTTTACTGCAGCATGAATGGGATTTGGCTGTTTTTATGGCTCATGATTAAAGTAGGAAACAAGTCTCTGATTAGATTATTCTCCCCCCCCCACAGACCTCTGTCCTTCACTTTTCCAAGAATGCTATTTTATTTATGAAATCAATCCAACTCACATACTGAAACATGCGGATTGCAGCTTAGAATATGTATAGTAAGACACATCCTGTTTCTTCTATATCTCAGATTATTCACAATCTAAGATATTGGCATTGATAAATGCCGCAGGGAAAAAGAAAGAGTTGAAACTTGCAAATTCTACCTCCTTTTACAAAACACTATCTGATAAAATTCACTAAAGTTCTGTCGAGGTTGCATAAGAAAATGGATGGGTTTTTAATGACTTCAGTTTGTTGCAATTGCAGATAGCTAAATACAGTCAGCTAAAAAGCAAATTGAGCTCTAAGGAACAGAATTCAATCTATTGGTTTTCTCCTTCTGATCTATCCTACTCAGTAATTTAATTATTTGTGAGACTTTTAAACTCACTTGACTCCCATGGAATTTATCCAAGTTGGAGGATGTTTGGTATTATATCTTTTGGTCCTGGTCCAGCAATTAGCAAGTCGGCTTTATTCAATCATAAAGAACTAACTGTATTTCAAATGCCTGTGTTCCGTGTTTAATGTCTTTAAATTATATCCATTTTAAAAATTCAGAACATTTAGTCTGCTTATTATGTGGAAGTGCAGTAGAACTATCAGATTCAAATTGAGGGAACTTTTTGGTCTTTTCTCGTCCTTTAAATGAATTTATTGGATGGGAATTTTTAAAATTCAGTCATGATGAGTAGGGCTCAAAATTAAAATGATCTATTATAAATAACATCAGAGGGTGAGCCCTCATAAATCAGCAAGTCTGATGTTAAAAATAGGTCTAAAATACTGCTCTAGCTGATAGATGCCACCTACTGGTTGTACTACTGTTTCATACCAACTGGCCATCCTTTCAATGCAGAGAGAGAATCATCAAGACACGTATCATTAAAATTCGAACAGTGTGATATGGCGTTCATAGAGTTATTTTGTGCAAATCAATCACTAAATAAGCATAGCTATATTTTGAAGTTCAGATTGCATTTAGGAAAAAAAAAAAAGCTACTGTGAACCTAAAGGCTTATGTAGATTTTCCTTGTATTTGTAAATTGTGGTCTCCCAGGAATATCTGTGTGGTGGGACCATCTGACTGCTATTGATTCTACAGCCTCGCCCTTTTCCAGATGCATTATCATGTCCAGGCATCTGGATATAGTTCTTTTGTCACTGTACCTCAAAACATTTCTCAAAAGCAGTCAGATCCCAGCTGTTCTCCAGGCAGAATATGGCAGTGTGCCAACCAGAATGGCTCATGGGCTATTGATTAACACACACAGGCTCTATCTGCATTTCTATATTTAAGAATGATTAGTACCGGTAGTCTTCACAAACAAAATTAAATATATAAACCAATCTCATGCATGTCACATCTGGAAATTCTAGCATTTGAGTATGGAAACTCTGCTCGGGCTATAGGTAGGAATACTAAGTTACATTATGAATAAAGGGGTTAATGTTTCCTGGGTACCTTAGAGGGAAAAAACACAGATAGCAAAATTCTGCTAATGTTCTAGAACAGGCATTGGTAAAGTGCAGCCTGCAAACCAGATCCAACCTGTCCCCTGTTTTTGTAAATAAAGTTTTATTGGAACATGGCCATGCCCTTTTGTTTACACATTGTCTGAGGTTTCTTGCATACAGCAAGGCAGAGCTAAGTCACTGAAACAGACACCATATGACCTGAAAAACCTAAAATATGTATTATCAGGCCATTTATAAAACAAGTTGTCAAAAAAATAAAAAATTTAAAAATTGGGAAAAAGTTGTCCACCTCTGTCCAGAAACTTACTCTTTATTTCATTAAGGCTATCTTCTTTTTTTTTAAAGATTTTATTTATTTATTTGAGAGAGAGAAAGTGAAAGAGAGCATAAAAGGGGAGACGATCAGAGGGAGAAGCAGACTCCCCACTGAGCGGGGAGCCCTATGTGGGACTCGATCCCGGGACTCCAGGATCATGACCTGAGCTGAAGGCAGTCGCTTAACCAACTGAGCCACCCAGGCGCCCTCATTAAGGCTATCTTCTATTTAAAATTTTAAATCAGTGTCTGTGCTTCAACTGCCATAAACTTTGCAACAACCTTGTCTTGTGCATGAGAGGGCTCCACCAAGAGAGGGAGACCAGAGCCGCTCCTCCTTGACGTCTGCGTGGGCAGACTTCCTGCTGGACTGGCCGGCTGGCCTGCTCTTGGGCTCCCCATCAAAGACCATGGGTGCTCTCTAGGGCACAGTGCAAGGGAGGGTTTGTTTCTGAACAGAGCACAGGGGACTTCTCTGTCACCTCTTGGTTTCCAGTTGCTGAAATATACACGGGGTGTCGGTATAAAATTGAACTTAACATGCATTGAACTAGATCTACCTGAGAGGCTGTGCAGCCATGTTTTGTAACAGGTTGGTGAATTATCAGCAGCTTTGAGTTGTGCACAGTAACCACTTATAACAAAACTTCACATGGTCCAGGGTGCCTGGGTAGCTTAGTCGGTGCATTTGGCTCAGGTCGTGATCTCAGGGTTTTGGAATCGAGCACCACATCATCCATCATCAGGCTCCCTGCTCAGCGTGGAGTCTGCTTCTCTCTCTTCCTCTGCTCCTCCCATCACCCCCTACTCACGTTCTCTCTCTCTCTCTCTCTCTCTCTCTCTCTCTCTCTCTCTCTCTCTCTCTTTCTCAAATAAATAAATAAAATCTTGAAAAGAAAAAACAAAAAAACTTCACATGGTCCAAGGAGGAGCCAAAAAGGGAAGAAGTCAGAAATATTTCAAAAGCAAAAGCCTACTTACCTTTAAAAAAAAAAGCCAATTGGCAATAATTTGGGAAAGTGATATTTTCACATACCATCCTACTGTAGAAAAGAGATCTGGGAAACCCCTGAACGTGATTTTTCAAATGCCACATTTATCGATCTACTTGAGACCCCTGTTTTTGTTAAAACTACCTACACTGGTAATAACAATGGAAAAAATGGAATTTATATTATTTCTTTCTAGGTACTTTTGGAGACCTCATCATTTATCCACAAATATGCTCTATGGTAAAGAGAGGGAGAGCTATTATTTATCTCCAATTTCAAGAGGGAAAAAGAAGATTCAGAACAGGATGTGTCAGAACTGCACTGTGAGTTTAGGTGATCCCTATTTACCAGCTGTGTGTAGTTGGGGTAAATGATCTTTTGGGGTTAAAGATCTCTATGCCTCAAATTATCTCAACTATAAAATGAACACAATACCCTGCTCCCGGAATTGTCATAAGGAGTATATGAGACAATGTATCTAAAACAACACAGCATCTCCTCTCATTTGTGCTCAGGAAAATGTGAGCTATTGTGTGAGTTATGGTATGTGCAGAAGAGTTACCATAGCAGGTTTGACTGCTGTCTGCAGGCAAACCTGCTGGTAAGGTCGGCCGTGGCTGGCATCTGGAATCTTGATCAGTAAACAGGTCCTACAGTGATATAAAACTTTTCTTAACTAATAAGGTGGCTCACTGGACTTCAGCTGTTGGTACAGTGCGGTTTTATGCACAACACCTCCATTCCCTCTAGGAGTCTGGAATTTTGGATCATATTAAGCAGAGGGTGCCTATGTGACAAGCTCCCCCTCAAAATCTTGGACTTTTCTAATGAGAACCATGCATTTTCCAATTTCCCTGGGCAAGAAACATCACACACTTGGTGCTGGAGAAAGAAGCATGCTCAAGTGTCCCCCTTGTGGGAGGGAGAAAAAACATGGAAGCCTGCATGGGGATTTCTCCTAACCACTGTCTCTTCTCTTACCATCTGGCTGTAAGTCATCTTAGCCATGGGAAAGCTATATGCAGATTCTCTTGAGCCCTTCTAGTAAGTCTCAAACATGGGAATGGTCCTAGGGACCTCCCAACACACAGTTTGGACAGCCCTGACTTACAATGGTCCCACATATGATTCTTTGACTCCGTGATGGTGTGAAATTGATACACATTCAGTAGAAACTGTACTTCGAATTCAGAATTTTGATCTTTTCCCAGACCAGTGATGTGCAGTAAGATCCTCTCTCCTGATGCTGGGCAGTTGGAGCGAACCACAGCCCCCGGTCAGCCATGCCATCGCAAGGGTGGATAACCCATACACCATTCTGTACCCATACAAGCTATTCTGGTTTTTACTTCCAGGGCAGTATTCAACTAATCACATGAGACGCACAACACTTTATTATAAAACAGGCTCTGTGTTAGATGATTTTGCTGAACTGTAGGTTAATGTAAGTATTTTGAGCACAATTAAGGTAAGCCAGGCTAAGCTATGATATTCTATAGGTTAGGTATATTAAATGCATTTTCTACTTACAATATTAAGACATAAGTGAGTCAAGGAAAATCTGTATATAGCTTCTTTATATTTTAATGTTAATTCAATTAAGCTAGCCCAGTATTTCCCAACCTTGGCTATGATTAGAATTGCCTGGGAAATTGCACACACACACCTCCACCTCCCTGCTCGCTGCTGCGGAACAATTCAATCAGAATTGCTGTCATGTAGATGCAGGTGTCACCAGTATCTTTTAGTTCTGCCATTTCCATTTGCTGTTGTTTTGTAATAGTTTCCATGTCTTTGTGGAAATTCTCCTTCTCTTTAGGCAGGTTGTCAACCTTTTCCACTAGATCCTTTGGCATGTTTTTTCTTTACTGAGTTCATTTTAGATTTACAGAAAAGTTGAACAATCCATACGGGGAGAACCGGCCTGCATGTTCTCCCTCTTGCTTTCCCTGATGTTCAGCAGCTTCCATAACCATCAGTAACTATCAAAACTAAGACATTAACATCGGCATATTGCTGTTACCTAAACTACAGACTTTGTTTAGATATCACCAGATTTTTCCAGGAATGTTGTTTTTCTGTTGCAGGATCCAATCCAGGATCCCACCTTGTATGTACTTGTCATGTTGCCCTAGACTTCTCCATCTGTGACAATTCCTATATTTCCTTATCTTTCATGACCGCGGCACTTTGGAAGAGTCCTGGTTTTTGTAGATTGTCCCTCAGCTTGGGTTTTTCAGGTATTTTCCTCATGATTAAATTGAGGTTATGCATTTTTAGCAAACACTACAGAAGTGATGTACATTTCCCAGCGTATTAACAGGGATAGGTTTTAGATGACTGGTGATGTTAGCCTTGATCACTTGTAAAGGTGGTGTCTTCTGGATTTCTCCATGGTGAAATCACTCTTTTTCCCTTTGTAGTTAGTAAATTTCCTGGGGAGAACATTTAGACTCTATAGATATCCCCATTTTCCTCAAACTTGTGTCCACCAATTTTAACAACGATTGGTGGATCTTGCCTGCACCAATTCTAACTGTGGTGTTCAAAAGATAATTTTCTATTTCTTTTATTTCTTCAACAATTAATTAAAATTCCATAAGAAAGAGTTGTCTCTTCTCCCCCATTTATTCATTCAATTTTTTATGATCTTATAATGGACTTATGCATATTTATTTTATTCTGTGAGTGATAATCTAGTACTATCATTATTTTATTGCTCAAATTGTTCCAGCTTTGGCCTTCAGGAGCTTCGTCATGCTGGTGCCTATGCCTTTTGATATATCCCCATCTTCTTTCGAGTACTTCTTTCCATAAGGTGTTCCAGTTAGTTCTTGTATTTTCCCCACCTCACCCCTAGAATCAATCTGTTTTTCAAGGAACGCTGATTCTTTTTATTGGAGAATAGAATTAAAAGAACAAGATCTGGGCTCTGAGTGTGCTCATTGCTACCACGATGCCGTTTCTTCCAGTCCCTGTCAGTGGAGAGAGTTTGGAAATGTGTGTATGTGCACTAATCCAGGCATACACACCTCTCTCTATGAATTTCCATATCTATCAAATGCACAAACTCTCTCTCTCTCTCTCTCTCTCTCTCACACACACACACACACACACACACACACACACACACTCATACCCATGTCTCTATCTCTAATTCCAGTCCAGTCCTCAGGGTTTATTCTCACTTCCCTCCTTTCCTAACTTGGAACATTTTTCTCTGACAATGAGAAACCTCTTATCTATAAGGTATTTTCTTATATTCAGCCCTAGTACACATATGAAGTAGTTGCAGAATCGCTAACCCTGTGAGAAACAAATTTACTATATGGAGTTCAGTGTTCGTGTGCAGTTCTTTGTGTCTTTATCCTTTGGTATCTCCAACAGACTTATTTTTAAGGCACCATCCTGTCATTCCAATGTGTGGACCATCTGGGGCTTCTTCTATTGATTCTTGGCTATTTTTGACCCTAGGTCACATTTTCTTTCCCCTCTGTGCTTCTTACACTGTTGGCTTTTATTTGAACATTTTTTAATAATGAATGGTAGAGATGGAAGTAATAACATTTACTCCATAAAAAGGTACGTTCCTACTTGGGTCAGGCTGCTAGAGTGAGGGGAGGGGGCTGATCTGATCTGATCAGAACTTGGGCTGGATGTGAGCTTAGTAGCAGCTTTACTTGGACTCAGTTTACCACAAATCTGAAATGCTTTAAAGCAGGTTTAGGACTTGTTCTTCTGGAGGGCCTGGGATACAGGCACTGGTGAAATCCTGGATAGCTCTTTTGCTTGACTGCTGAGCCACCAGCTTTCTAGACTGTGGGAAACTTTTCTCTGTTTTCCATCCCAGCTGCTAGCTGCTCTGGATCCATGGGGAGGTTTTGTCCCCCTGCCCTGTCCCCTCACACACTTTCTGCACAGTTGGAGAATACTCTTGCCCTGCTGCCCAACACTGCGTTATAGTCTGTGGGGGTCTCAAATGCCTTGGAGGAGTTTCTCTCTACATCACTGTCCTCCCATCTCCTTTGCTGGGCAGCTTTCACTTGCATTCAGGGGAGGCACTTCATGCCTTCAGGGAGATAGCTCTCAGATCTCTTGTGCTGCCCCAGCCTTTGATATACTACCCATGGTGGTAGGCAGAGTAATGGCGCCTCAAGACGTCCACACCCTAATCCGCAGAAGCTACAACTACATTAGATTTCACGGAAAGGGCGAATGAAAGTTGAAGATGGAATAAAGTTGCCAGTCAGATGACCTTAAGAAAGCAGGATTATTCTGAATTCACTGGGTAAACACCATACCATCACAAGGGTCGTTAAAAATGGAAGAAAGAGGCAGAAGAGCGGAATCTGAGCAGATGTGATGAGGGAAACAGGGTCAGAGAGATACAATGCTGCTAGCTTTGAAGATAAAGGAAGGCGCCACCAGCCAAAAAATGCAGACAGCCTCTCAAAGCTGGAAAAGGCAAGCGAATGGACTCCCCCCTAGAGCCTCTAAAACCAACACCTTGGTTTTAGCTCAGTGAGACTATGTCAGACTTCTGGACTACAGAACCATAAGATAATAGATTTGTGTTGTTCTAAGCCAATAACTGTAGTAATGTGTTGCATTAGCAACAGGAGACTGACGTACTACCCCCCACACATTCAGTGAAGACCTGTGGGAATGCATTACCCATGGGGAAGGTCTTGCTCTGTGGCCAGGACCCTGAATTGGATCATGCTAACTAGCCCACTTGTGGCCATTGTAAGTTCATTAAGAGTTGGGCTGGTGTTACCGGCTGAATTCTGTCCTCGCAAAATTCACATGTTGACGTCCTAACTCCCAGTACCTCAAAAAGTTTGTAGATAGGGTCTTTAAAGAGGTAATTAAGGTAAAATGAGTTCTTGAAAGTGGGCCTTAATCCAATGACTGGTGTCCTAACAACAGGACAACATGTGGACGTGTGTCTGTGCACAGAGGAAAGACCATGTGAAGACAAAGGGAGTAGATAGCCATCTACCAGTCAAGGAGAGAGGCCTCAGGAAAAAATCAACCCTGCTGACATTGATCATAGACATCTTGCCTCCAGACCTGAGGAAATATGTCACTCAAGCCCCCCAGCTGTGGAGACTTGTTATGGCAGCACTGGCCGACTCATGTGGCTGCTCTGTCCTCATTCCTATTCACAGGGGGCTTCTCCACAGGTGTAAGAGCACCGCAACAAGGGCTCATCACTTCTGAAAATTTGTGTCATGCCTTCAGTTCTCTGTTGGGTTTTTTTTAAACGCTGAACTTGAATTTTGTAATTTACCCAGCTTGTTTTGTTTGTTAGAATGACTTTCTTCTGCATTGGATGTGGGAGTCTACAAGCATTGGTGGTTTTTTTTTTCTTTTTTTCCCTGGATTTTATTTGAGAGAGAGAGAGTGTGTGTGAGAGAGAGAGATCACGAGCAGGGGTGAGGGAAGGGTAGAGGGAGAAGCAGACTCCCTGCTGAACAGGGAACCCAATGAGGGGCTTGATTCCAGGACCCCAGGATCATGACCTGAGCTGAAGGCAGACACTTAACTGACTAAGCCACCCAGGCGCCTGCATTGGTGTTTTTGAAAAGGACTAATGTGCAGCCAAGATGGAAATCCTCTTGGGTAGACCTTATTTTTCAGGCTCTGCACTTTTCCAAAAATGAAGGCACTAAGCAACCTCAGGAAAAACATCAGGTCACAGCCCAGAAGCGACTTTCGCCTCAGCAGATGTCAAGACAAATACTCTTCAACCCATAGACTAGGTAATTTTGGCTCCATTTTAGGCCACCAGTGAACACACAAGTTTTGTTTTTGTTTTCCAATTAAGACCCAGGAGACTTTTACTAGAATGCCAGACTACTCAATAAACCATAAGCTTCTGGAAAGTAATTGCAGTTATGAGACAAGAAAGGATGCTAACCCAAATCTTGAATCTCTGTGGAAGTTTCTAATGATAATATACTCTGTTGAACTATTTCAATCTTCCTTCTGGATTAATAGCTAGGAGTTCATATTACATTTACAAATAGCTAGGAGTTTTATATTACATTTCTAATTATCAAGATGTTCAAAATATTTTTGATGTTCTCTGCTAACTTTTTGTGGTAAGTTTTTTAAATTAATCAAAGTTTAACATTTGAATTTCATTTCATTGGTTTCCACTGCAGCAAAATTCTGCTTTAGAGACATCTCTCAGACACCTTTTAGATACTTCTGGGGCCTTTCACCCTCTGAAGATAAAAAAGAGTTTTCTCACAATTCTCCTGGAACACAGTGAATTTGTATGTAGATTTATACATTTTTAAAAAGATTTTTATTTATTTATTTATTTGACAGAGAGAGACGGAGCGAGAGAGAGAACACAAACAGGGGGAGTGGGAGAGGGAGAAGCAGGCTTCCTGCCAAGCAGGAAGCCCAATGTGGGGCTCGATCCCAGGATCCTGGGATCATGACCTGAGCTGAAGGCAGATGCTTAACGACTGAGCCACCCAGATGCCCCAATTTATACATTTTTAATAATTAGTTACTGAGGGCCTCCCTGTTTAAGAGATAGGAGCAGCCATGCTCAGAAGCCTAAAATCCTCACAGAGTTCGTGAGTGATTATAGTTATCGCTAAGTTAGACTAACACAGGAGCTTCCCAAACCAAGTGGAAAAGAGCAAAGTATTTAAGCACTGAAGGTATCAAGGTCATTGACATGAGATTGCTTAAATTCAGTTGTCCTGTAGGAAGCTGTTGTCCTCAGAGGCAGAAGCAGTCTTCAAAGGCACATGCCCTAGCTTTGCATGCCCTGTGCTTCTCATTTGTAAGGCATTTCCCTGTCACATGCTTACCAAACCCTGGGAGCATGCAAAATAAGAATTTTCAGGGACCACATCTATATCACTTGTGCCAGTGTGCATTCTCCCACTGGGAAATTGGCGTGGGAAGTCAGAGTCTTCTCAGAAGGTAGTTTGGCAAGCAGGAGTCAGAGCAGCAGTGGATCTTTGCAATTCCATAATTGAGCTGTGATTGTCCTATGTGGCTTCTCCCAGTCTATCTGCCAAGGGATATGAAATGGCCTGCCTGCTCAGTCACGCACTTTGACCCCTGGGCATTGGTAAAAGGGAACTGAAATCCTTGCCACATAGTGTCCCTTTCCCTTTTTTTTTTTTTTTTTTTTTTGTATTCTAAGAAGACTTTGGATGTTCTGTTGGTCTTTGAAGCTAGGCTATATTTCCACTCCTTTTCTTTTTTTAAATTATTTTTTAAGATTTATTTATTTGAGATAGAGCACACATGCAAGCAGGGGGAGGGGCAGAGGGAGAGGGAAAGAATCTCAAGCAGACTCACCACTGAGCACGGAGCCCAAGACATGGGGTTCGATCTCACGACCCTGAGATCATGACCTGAGTCAAAATCAAGAGTCACACATTTAACTGACTGAGCCACCCAGGTGTCCATTTTGATTCCTTTTCTCTTAAATCATATCTCTTTATAAAATTGCAGTGATTTTTATCCCAAATAGAGTTCCTCAATCTTTTTACCAAGCATTTAAAATTTCGTGGGTTTAGTGCTAAGAAAACTGACTTGCTTTCTTAGGTATGGATTTCCCTAGTTTTCCTTTCAGGGAAACCCTATGAAAACATGTGGTGTGGAAGAGGGTATCACTCTCATGTGGTCGCCCCTGTCACAACTATATGTATTATATAATTATATAGTAAAGTACCAGCAGCTAAGAGTTGGTGAGTTCTTGCCATGTGCCAGACTCAGAACCATGTTTCATACTTGGTATCTCATTTAACCCTCAAAAGAAAGCTAGGAGGCATAAGAACTATTATTATTCCCCATTTTATAGATGTAGTAACTGAGGTTTAGCAAGGTCTTGTCACCCATATTTTTAACTGTTCTAAGATATTTTCTCTACTCACTATGATGAGCTTGAATGAGTCCATTAGCCCCAAATTTCAGAGCCAGACATGATTTTATGTGGTGAATAGGATACAGTCTAAATAGTTGTATAAAATATAATTCCTCTGTAACACAAGGGCTTGGGTTGGACTTACACTTTGGTTTTAAAACTAACCATATATTTGAATATTTTTTTGAATGGGTTTTCATATTACAGGGGCATGATTTAGCCTGTGGCATCTCCAACTTCACAAAGTAAGGAAACCTTGTTATAATAGAGTACATTTGTGTATATTACATGCCCATTGGAAAAGCTTCCTTGGAACTAAAAAGGATTTATAACCTCTCTGCTTAATCAGAATGAGGCTAAAGACAGTAACAGAGCTACCGTGTGTTATAGATCGGTGGAGATTTGGAGCAAAGGGCCTTTGCTCCCAGGAAATTTCTAACGCTGAAGGATAGATAGCCCCTTAATGAGGATATCTGCAGAAGGCTCACAGCCAAGAACCATGACAACATAGCCCATTGGAGACTCTTTTCCTCCCCTTACCACTCAGAATCCACCCATCAGACCAGTGGTTATGAAAGCAGTTAGTTAGCAGCACTGATTTATGCCAGGCTTCCACGAGTTCCTGGTTTCCTAGAAAATCAGAAATATGAACTTGGCAACATCTCTGTTCGAACACTGACTAATGAGTCCTGTGTTCAGGCCTCAGATTTTGCTGGAAGAATGTCTGGAGTCGTGATCATGAGCTATATTCTAGCTCTCCATTTCTAAAAGAAATATTTTCATATTCCTCTCCAGTTTTAAGTTCTATGTTTTTGTGTCATGTTTGAATTCCTCTGACATTTCTCCTATGTGAGGTCATTTGCAAGCTAACTAAAACCCCGCCTGGACTTCTGGGTAGTACCTCATATTTTAGTGTTTTTTCTTTCATTAATATTCATATGTATAAGCAGGGAGGGGGTAGTCTTGCCCCCCAAGGGATGTATGGCAATCTCTGGAGACACTCCTATTTGTCACAACAAAGAGGAGAGAAGTACTACTAACATCCAGTGGATAGAAGACAGGGATGCCGCTAAACATCTCAAAATGCACAGGATGCTCTCCCCCAAAAAAGACTTATTTGGCCTCAGATGTCAATGGTACCAAGACTGAGAAATGTTGGCTCAGGGAAAGCACTTCTAAAGCCATTAGGTTATTTAATTATGCCTAATTTTAGTCTGTCTACAAAGAGATTTTCATCATGCTTTAATATTCTTATTAATTAAATGATGCTTGTCTACTTTCTAATTACATTAAGTAACTTTTCCTATATTTCATGGCTATAGAAAGATTTGTTCAGATCTATAAAGAGAATATAAAGACAGTCTCTTTGGGATAGAAATTTTTAGTAAAACTGATCTGTGTTTCAGGCACAAGAGGGAGGAAACAGGAATCTGGATGTGATTGCTGTGAATATTCCATATATCTGGTTCCTGAAAGCATAAAACTGGACCAGAGAACACCAACAAAGACAGATTATTTGGGAGATATAGATGCCAGGGTGCCCCGCAATCTGGCTCCAGAAGCCAGAGATGTCAGGATGTGCTGCCGCTCTATTTTTTGTGTAGCAGAGAATGATGAAAAGCTAAATGAAAATATTGCCACAGTTGAGTTTGAAAAGAAGGCAATTCACGAATGAGATGTTAGTTTCAAGTGAGATCTTTACTACTGATGGAGAGACTTTGCTCCAAGCCAATACTCCAGAAGTATTGCCAGTTCAACCAAATGCAGAGAAGGAGGGAGGTGGGAGATCAGAGAAAGCAAAGCTGACAGATGGCAATTTGCGAAGAGTTGAATCAACATAAATTATATCTCATCAGTGAGTGGAGGAAAGGGAGGATGTGTTCCAATACTCAGCTAACCAGTGAGATGATGAGCATGCCAACACACAGCAAGCAAACCACTGGGCATCTTTTGGAGCTGGATGCAAATACAAAGGTGGAGAAATGCCCTATTGTTGGAAAGCCATCTGGATTACAAATTGTGGGTAGAAATCTATTTGAAACATTGCAATAAATGAAATTAATGAACATTTGGGATATCGGAAAGCATCAATCACAGACTATAGAAAACCAGAAGAAAAATATTGCTGATAATGGGATCTGATTAATATAGATATAAGTTTTTACATAATCTATATAATTAGATACTTGGAAGAAAGTACCCTAGATTCACCAGGTCAAAATCCACCTGTTTAATAGTGTTTGAAATAAGTGTAAGTGTTATTTTCTGAGGCTGGGAAGAGTTCACTTAAACCATATATAAAATGTTTATCTAATCAGTTTTTTACCCTGCAGCATTAAAATTTGCTTCTTAGAGATTATGTAATTAAACATTAACTTTCCAAAATTTCGTAACTATGAAGGGAAATAGAAAAGCCAACCTTTCAGCCTTAATACATTATAATATACCATATAAAAATATAACATACATATAAATATACATATGAATGATTGAAGTCATGGTAATTGTAACTTCGGGGTAAGGTAAAAAGGATCTATGAATTCAAATAGGACATATCAAATGCATGTGGAAAAAATTTTTCACAAAATTTAAGCGAAGATTTTTCATTACTTTAGAAATCTATTCTAAGTTTTCTTTAGTGTATTGAAACTTACAAACCAGAATCTGGTCAAAATATCTAGACCAGCAGATGGCACTAATGGGAAAATCAACAGCTCCTGAAAAATAGGAAAAGGCTTCAAATTATAGATTGAGAAAATTCCAAAGTGAATGTAAAATAGGTTTTAAAAATCTATTTTTTCCATTATATAGGTAAAAGAAAAGGTATAGATTTTGGAAAAAAGCAATAGAAGCATTATAATAGCTACTTTGTGTCTCATTTTGAATTATTACTGACTATTGTACAAAGAGGGGTTGCAAATCTTGAAGACTGTTTCTAATCCCCAAACATATTCTCTGACATTTCCATTAAAACTATTATTTAGAAATGCTATCATGACAATTTTTCAACTTGGAAACACAGCAGGTGGCTTACTGCTCCTAAGAAACCGACAGCATATCAACGGGCTGCCTTTTGCAAGGAGCAGTTTGTGGTTCATGAAGATTTGGGTTGCCCTCCTGCACACCTTCACCACGTGAGGGTTTGGTATAGGACAAACACTTGCGGGGGCAGAAAACAGTATTCAATATTTAATGAAGTCATCCTCCGCTGATGTTTCATCCTCCACTGACGTTTCATGTTGGCTCCACTTAGTAGAATGTCGGAGAGAAAATGTAGAGAGGCAAACGCATTAAAAATTATCAGACATTCTCATAGCCTCTCCCTGTAGGTGTCTCTGAAGGGTAATTACCTTGAGTGCAAGATGGAAATAAAATGGGGAAAAAGACGTTTTGGTACCAAAGTACAAGAAATGGTTTTGCTGTTGACAGAAATCACAAGCTCCATTTTTTGCTACTTCTGGTTTTCGTTTTTCTTTTTTGCAAGACTTAACAGAGGAACAGTAAATCTTTAATAATTCATATCTGAGAGGAGGGAAAATAGAAGGGCACATCTTATGATGAGGACATCAAATGGATTACTTTTTCTAGCACTTCGAAAACACTACACACTACCCTCATTCCTAGTAAAAAGGCACATTCTTTTCTGTCTTGGAAATTTCTGATATTGGAGGGTCTAAGATTCCTGGACAAGAGCCCCTCCAATTCCCAATGGTTCCAGCTCCTTTGGAGTTTGAGCTTAAGATCGAGATATCATTTCGTTAGCTAGCAAGAGGAGAAAGGGGAGGGGAGAAAAGAGGAAGGAAATAAATTCTGAGAACCAGAAGGTCCTTTTCCCCCTGATGCTAAGTGTGTATTTTGATAGGAACTGGCAGGAGACTGTTGCCCCAGGATGCAGTGGTATCAGCAGCCTTAGGAGAACACTGTTGAACAACTTTAAAGTGTGGGCTGCTTCCTCTGTACCAGATTCTGTCATTTGAATCCGAAATGGCAGCTGTGTCAAAACATGTTTACATTATGTAGATCTAATTCCAGCTTTAAAAATGCTGATTCAAAAACCTATGCCACAGCGGCAATCAATTATATTTGTCAGTTTCTTTGAATACTGTTTATGGAATGTCTCAACACGCGGGGACTGGATTCCACATTGCTCCACGGTATGAAAGCTGTGTTTTCCAAATCAATAATAATAGTATTTATTAGACTTCCAACATCCAACAACATGGCGGACTAGACATTAGGAAGGGTCAGTGAGCTGATGCTGCTAGAATCGGAATAGATTATAACAAGCACACTTTTCCAAATGCTGCTGAGCTCCTAAACAAACAATGGGAGTTCTCGACAGCCAAAACAAGCAAACAAAACACATTCCCCAAACAAGAAAAACGTAACAGTGGGCTGAAAATGGACTTGAGCGATGGTAAACCCCAAAATCTGGGTTTCTCCTGGAGGCAAATGCTCTCACCAGCAGATTTGGAATTTAAGCTGAGGACCCACAGTGGATGGGATGGATACACTGCAGATGAGCTCCCCATAGAAATATCCTTTGTGGAGGAAAGCAACCCAAGAACTCAGAACTCTCATGGATTATGTGGCCAAAGATAATCAAATTAAATGTAAGTGAAATGTTAACCATCATACACCCAAGGAAACAAATCACCACCAGTAAGTTAACAAAAACAATCAATCTAGACCACTCCACCTCCTGTACAAACACCTCAGATTATTGGAATGACCAGATTTAGAATAGGAAAGCACTATTACAATGAAATAAATTTAAAAAAAAAACAGGAACAAAGGATTATCAAAAATAGCATGCAGATAAAATGAAAAGTGTAATTCTTGAAATAATCTAAACAGCATACTTTACATAAATAAAGAATTAGTGTATTTGAGTTTTTTTTTTAAAGGAATATAATAAACATCAAGATATCGAAGTTATCCAGCATATACTCATAAGAAAAGAATTTTTGGGAAAAAAGATATTAATATATAGGAAAGGCACAATTAAAAGGCCCAACATATGCCATAAACTGTGATAGGTGACAGTCAGGCCACTGCTCCTCCAGCAGGGACCCAACAAGCGGCAGAGCCGGGGAGACTCCCCTTTCTCCCCCAGGAGGAGCGGCACGGGAACGCACCGCAGGGATCTGCTGGGTTTGGAGACTCCACACGGGGTCGGGTGCCAGAGATAGAAACACTCGGTCACAGGCCTGTGAGCACGGAGTGCGGCAGAGACTGGGGAGATGGGAGTGACTGCTTTTCTCTGGGGGTGCACTGAGGAGCGGGGTCCCAAGTTCTCAACTCCTCCGGGGTGGAGATTGGGAGGCCACCATTTTCACCCTGGTCCTCCAAAGCTGTATGGAGAGCTTGCAGGGAACAAAAGCTCCTGAGAGCAAACCCAAGCAGCTTGCTTAGCCCAGACCGACAAGGGCGGGGCAATTCTGCCTCCCGCAAAGACATTTGGGAACCACGGCAACAGGCCCCTCCCCCAGAAGATCAGAAAGAGGCCCCAGCAAAACCAAGTTTACTGATCAATGAGAACCAGAGAACTCCAGCGCTAGGGGAATACCGCACATAGAATTCATGGCTTTTTTACCATGATTCATTAGTCTTTCAAAGTTAATTTTTTTAACTGGTTTTTTTTTTTTTGAATTTTTCTTTTTCCCTTTTTCAACCAACATCTTATCAAACCCTTTTTTAAAAAAAGCATTTTTATTTTTCATTTTTAGAGTCATATTCTATCCCTTCATAGTAGTTACCCTTATTTTTGTCACATATATATAAGTTGTTCTCTCTTTAAAATTTTGAGATACAATTTCTTCTAACAGATCAAAATATGCCCTAAATCTCTAGTGTATGGCGTTGTTCTAGTCTCCAGCCTGGTCACATTCTCTCCCCCTTTTTTTTTTTCTTTCTTTCTTTCTTTTTTTTTTTTTTATTAATCCTCTTCTTTCTTTTCTCAAGCATATTATCAATGCCTTTTTTAAATTTTTTATAATTTTCATCTTTACAGTCATATTCCATCCCTTCATTGTATCAAGCCTTATTTTGTACATACATGTCTTTCTTTCTTTAAAATTTTAGGAGGCACTTTTTTCTAACAGACCAAAATACACCCAAAATCTAGTGTGTGGCACTGATCTATCCACTAGCCTGATCATATTTGATCATATTCTGTTTTTTTTTGTTTTGTTCTTTTTGTTTCTTTTTATCTTTTTCCTTTTCTTTTTTTTCTCTTTCTTTTTTCTTTCTTTCCCTTTCTTTTCCCCTGGTTTCAGGTCTTTTCTGATTTCTTTAGAGTATGTTTGCTGGGGACGTTGTTAACCTGTTAGCATTTTGTTCTCTCATTCATCTATTCTCCTCTGGACAAAATGACAAGACGAAAGAAATAACCTCAACAAAAAGAACAAGAGGTACTACCGTCTGCCAGGGACCTACTCAATACAGACATTAGCACAATGCCAGACCTAGAGTACAGAATAATGATTTTAAAGATACTAGCTGGTCTTGAAAAAAGCATGGAAGTTATTAGAGAAACGCTTCCTGGAGAAATAAAAGAACTAAAATCTAACCAAGTCGAAATCAAAAAGGCTATTAATGAGGTGCAATCAAAAATGGGGGCACTAACTGCTAGGATAAATGAGGCAGAAGAGAGAATTAGCAATATAGAAGACCAAATGATGGAAAATAAAGAAGCTGAGAAAAAGAGAGATAAACAACTACTGGATCACGAGGGCAGAATTCGAGAGAGAAGCGATACGATAAGATGAAACAACATTAGAATAACTGGGATCCCAGAAGAAGAAGGAGAGAGGGGGGCAGAAAGTATATTGGAGCAAATTATAGCAGAGGACTTCCCTAATGTGGGGAAAGAAACAGGCATCAAAATCCAAGAGGCACAGAGAACCCCTCTCAAAATCAATAAAAATAGGTCAACACCCCGACATCTAATACTAAAACTTACGAGTCTCAGAGACAAAGAGAAAATCCTGAAAGCAGCTCGGGAGAAGAGATATGTAACTTATAAT
This sequence comes from Callorhinus ursinus, assembly GCF_003265705.2. Lineage (NCBI taxonomy): Eukaryota > Metazoa > Chordata > Mammalia > Carnivora > Otariidae > Callorhinus > Callorhinus ursinus. Next base: position 55,312,039 of record NW_027397073.1, read on the forward strand.
GGTAGAAACATTAGAATGGCAACAGACCTATCCACAGAGACCTGGCAGGCCAGAAAGGACTGGCATGATATCTTCAGAGCACTAAACGAGAAAAATATGCAGCCAAGAATATTATATCCAGCTAGGCTGTCATTGAAAATAGAAGGAGAGATAAAAAGCTTCCAGGACAAACAAAAACTAAAGGAATTTGCAAACACGAAACCAGCCCTACAAGACATATTGAAAGGGATCCTCTAAGCAAAAAGAGAACCTAAAAGCAGCGTAGATCAGAAAGGAACACAGACACTATACAGTAACAGTCACCTTATAGGCAATACAATGGCACTAAATTCATACCTTTCAATAGTTACCCTGAATGTAAATGGGCTCAATGCCCCAATCAAAAGACACAGGCTATCAGATTGGATTAAAAAACAAGACCCATCAATATGCTCTCTGCAAGAGACTCATTTTAGACCCAAAGACACCCCCACATTGAAAGCGAGGGGGTGGGAAACCATTTACCATGCTAATGGACACCAAAAGAAAGCTGGAGTGGCAATCCTTATATCAGACAAACTAGATTTTAAATCAAAGACTGTAAAAAAGAGATGAGGAAGGACACTATATCCTACTTAAAGAGTCTATCCAACAAGAAGATCTAACAATTGTAAATATCTATGCCCCTAACATGGGAGCAGCCAATTATATAAGGCAATTAATAACAAAAGCAAAGAAACACATTGACAACAATACGATAATAGTGGGGGATTTTAACACACCTCTGACTGAAATGGACAGATCATCTAAGCAAAAGATCAACAAGGAAATAAAAACTTTAAATGACACACTGGACCAAATGGACTTCACAGACATATTCAGAACATTCCATCCCAAAGCAATGGAATACACATTCTTCTCTAGTGCCCATGGAACATTCTCCAGACTACATCACATCCTAGGTCACAAATCAGGTCTCAACTGTTACCAAAAGATTGGGATTATTCCCTGCATATTTTCAGACCACAGTGCTTTGAAACCGAACTCAATCACAAGAGGAAAGTCAGAAAGAACTCAAATCCATGGGGGCTAAAGAGCATCCTACTAAAGAATGAATGGGCCAACCAGGAAATTAAAGAATTAAAAAAATTCATGGAAACCAATGAAAATGAAAACACAACTGTTCAAAATGTTCGGGATGCAGGAAAGGCAGTCCTAAGAGGAAAGTATATAGCAATACAAGCCTTTCTCAAGAAACAAGAAAGGTCTCAAATACACGACCTAACCCTACACCTAAAGGAGCTAGAGAAAAAACAGCAAATAAAGCCTAAACCCAGCAGGAGAAGAGAAATAATAAAGATCAGAGCAGAAATCAATGAAATAGAAACCAAAAGAACAGTAGAACAGATCAACGAAACTAGGAGCTGGTTCTTTGAAAGAATTAACAAGATTGATAAACCCCTGGCCAGACTGATCAAAAAGAAAAGAGAAATGACCCAAATCAACAAAATCATGAATGAAAGAGGAGAGATCACAACCAACACCAAAGAAATACAAACAATTATAAGAACATATTATGAGCAACTCTATGCCAGCAAATTAGATGACCTGGAAGAAATGGGTGCATTCCTAGAGATGTATCAACTACCAAAATGGCACTAAATTCATACCTTTCAATAGTTACCCTGAATGAACCAGGAAGAAATTGAACCAGGAAGAAATAGAAAACCTGAACAGACCTATAACCACTAAGGAAATTGAAACAGTCATCAAAAATCTCCCAACAAACAAAAGCCCAGGGCCAGATGGCTTCCCAGGGGAATTCTACCAGACATTTCAAGAAGAATTAGTACCTATTCTCCTGAAACTGTTCCAAAAAATAGAAATGGAAGGAAAACTTGCAAACTCATTTTATGAGGCCACCATTACCGTGATCCCAAAACCAGACAAAGACCCCATGAACATGGATGCAAAAATTCTCACCAAAATACTAGCCAATAGGATCCAACAGTACATTAAAAGGATTATTCACCATGACCAAGTGGGATTTATCCCTGGGCTGCAAGGTTGGTTCAACATGTGCAAATCAATCAACGTGATACAATATATAAACAAAAGAAAGAACAAGAATCATATAATCCTCTCAATAGATGCAAAAAAAGCATTTGACAAAGTCCAGTATCCTTTCTTGATCAAAACTCTTCAGAGTATAGGGATAGAGGGTACATACCTCAATATCATAAAAGCCATCTATGAAAAACCTACAGCGAATATCATTCTCAATGGGGAAAGACTGAGAGCTTTTCCCCTAAGGTCAGGAACGCGGCAGGGATGTCCATTATCACCACTGCTATTCAACGTAGTATTAGAAGTCCTAGCCACAGCAATCAGACAACAAAAAGAAATCAAAGGCATCCAAATCGGCAAAGAGGAAGTCAAACTCTCTTTGCGGATGATATGATATTTTATGTGGAAAACCCAAAAGACTCCACCCCAAGACTGCTAGAACTCATACAGGAATTCAGTAAAGTAGCAGGATATAAAATCATTGCACAGAAATCAGTGGCATTCCTATACACCAACAACAAGACAGAAGAGAGACAAATTAAGGAATCAATCTCATTTACAATTGCACCCAAAACCATAAGATACCTAGGAATCAATCTAACCAAAGAGGCAAAGGATCTGTACTCAGAAAACTATAAAATACTCATGAAAGTAACAAAGAAATGGAAAAACGTTCCATGCTCATGGATTGGAAGAACAAACATTGTGAAGATGTCAATGCTACCTAGAGCAATCTACCCATTCAATGCAATCCCCATCAAAATACCATCCACTTTTTTCAAAGAAATGGAACAAATAATCCTAAAATTTGTATGGAACCAGAAGAGACCCCGAATAGCCAGAGGAATCTTGAAAAAGAAAAGCAAAGCTGGCAGCATCACAATTCCGGCCTTCCAGCTCTATTACAAAGCTGTCATCATCAAGACAGTATGGTACTGACACAAAAACAGACACATAGATCAATGGAACAGAATCGAGAGCCCAGAAATGGACCCTCAACTCTATGGTCAACTCATCCTTGACAAAGCAGGAAAGAATGTCCAATGGAAAAAAGACAGTCTTTTCAACAAATGGTGTTGGGAAAATTGGACAGCCACATGCAGAAGAATGAAACTGGACCATTTCCTTACACCACACACAAAAATAGACTCCAAATGGTTGAAGACCTAAACGTGAGACAGGAGTCCATCAAAATCCTAAAGGAGAACACAGGCAGCAACCTCTTCGACCTCAGCCGCAGCAACTTCTTCCTAGAAACATCGCCAAAGTCAAGGGAAGCCAGGGCAAAAATGAACTATTGGGATTTCATCAAGATAAAAAGCTTTTGCACAGCAAAAGAAACAGTCCACAAAACCAAAAGACAACCGACAGAATGGGAGAAAATATTTGCAAATGACATATCAGATAAAGGGCTAGTATCCAAAATCTATAAAGAACTTATCAAACTCAACACCCAAAGAACAAATAATCCAATCAAGAAATGGGCACAAGACATGAACGGACATTTTTCCAAAGAAGACATCCAAATGGCCAACAGACACATGAAAAAGTGCTCAACATTGCTTGGCATCAGGGAATCCAAATCAAAACCTCAATGAGATACCACCTCATACCAGTCAGAATGGCCAAAATTAACAAGTCAGGAAATGACAGATGTTGGCGGGGATGCGGGGAAAGGGGAAGCCTCCTACACTGTTGGTGGGAATGCAAGCTGGTGCAACCCCTCTGGAAAACAGTATGGAGGTTCCTCAAAAAGTTGAAAATAGAGCTACCACACGATCCAGCAATTGCACTACTGGGTATTTACCCCAAAGATACAAATGTAGGGATCCAAAGGGGTACGTGCACCCCAATGTTTATAACAGCAATGTCCCAATAGCCAAACTGTGGAAAGAGCCACGATGTCCATCGACAGATGAACGGATAAAGAAGATGTGGTGTATATATACACAATGGAATGTTATGCAGCCATCAAAAGGAATGAAAGCTTGCCATTTGCTACAACGTGGATGGAACTGGAGGGTATTATGCTGAGTGAAATGTCAATCAGGGAAAGACATGTATCATATGACCTCACTGATATGAGGAATTCTTAATCTCAGGAAACAAACTGAGGGTTGCTGGAGTGGTGGGGGGGTGGGAGGGATTGGGTGGCTGGGTGATAGACATTGGGGAGGGTATGTGCTATGGCGAGTGCTGTGAATTGTGCAATAATGTTGAATCACAGATCTGTACTTCTGAAACAAATAATGCAATATATGTTAAGAAAAAAAAAGAAGGTAGCAGGAGGGGAAGAATGAAGGGGAGTAAATCAGAGGGGGAGATGAACCATGAGAGACAATGGACTCTGAAAAACAAACTGAGGGTTCCAGAGGGGAGGGGAGTGGGGGATGGGTTAGCCTGGTGATGGGTATTAAAGAAGGCACGTTCTGCATGGAGCACTGGGTGTTATGCACAAACAATGAATCATGGAACACGACATCAAAAACTAATGATGTAGTGTATCGTGATTAACATAACAAAAAAATTAAGGAAAATAAAAGGCTCAACATAAACTTAGTGAGTGAGTGTTTGAGAAGAAAATGAACAGAGCAGAGGAGATAGAGGGGAAAAACAACTTGCAGGTATCTTAACAGAAATAATAGAAGCAAGAGGACCAGGGAATAATCAAAATGCGGAGAGCAGATGACCACCAATGCAGCACTGTGTGCTCTGCAAATTTTTCTTTTAAAAACTAGGGTGAGATAAAGACATTTTCATATATGCAAAACCAGAGTTTACAAACAGCAGAACTTTGTCAAACGGCTCCCTGAAAAGATACACTTCAGGAAGGAAAATGATCTCAGAAAGAAGGTCTGAGATTAAGTAAGATATGGTTAGTAAAAAATGGGTAAGCATACAAGTCATTCTAATTGAATATTTTCTGTGGGAAAGTAAAATACCTAAATCATGGAGTTAAATAATGAACTGAAATACTGATTTTTAAAATGCCACATGAGTTGGAGAGAAATCATTGGGTTTGGTCTCCGAAGACCCTCTTGCTCTTCAGGGCGAAGGTTAAGATGGTGGTATGTGGTCACATTTTGAGGCTAAGCCCAAAAAGAATGGAAATCATCGATCACAAATCAGGATAGGGAAAAAAGAAAAAAGTAAAAACAAGATAATTCTAAAAGAAGAAAAAGGCAAAACAGGTGAAAAAAGAGTAATAGAAGAAGCAGGACAAATAGAAGGCACACAAAGCCAAGAAACTGGGGAAAGTGGAGGATTTCTATTTCTGGCCAGTGAAAGACCTGGCACCTGGAGGATATGGCTAGTTAATATCTGATAAAAGAGTTCAACCGAGAATTATCACTGGTGGTAGAGGTTAGCTTCAAAATGACAAAAAGCGTGATTCAGAAGAAAGATAGGAAATTCTACAACTGTAAGAGTAGAGTTTAATTTTTAAAAAAAATAGAACCTCAAGGAGAAAACACACCTGTAGGAGATTTTAATGCATCCCTCTCAGAAATTCATAGTTCAAGCAGACAAAGGCGAGTAACAATATGGAAAGTTTCAACAGAGCGGTTAACGAGTTTCGATACGTGCAGTATTGCATATTGCATATGCAACAATTAAAGAATGCACGTTCTTCCAAACACACGAGAACATTCTCAAAAATTGATCATCTTTGAGGCCAGAAAGTTAGTCTCAACTGAAAGAGAGGAAAGCTGTCACAGAAACCACATCCTGGGACCAAAGGGCAACTAAGAATAAAAACGAAACTAAAAGAATTCAGTATGTTGGCAAGTCTTTCAAACTTCTAAATAACTCGTGGGTCAAAAGAGAAGCAAAAATATTGTGTCAAAAATTGTGAAATGCTAATGGTACTTATAGGGAAAATTGTGACCTTTAATGCTTTCATTTAAAAGAAAAAGGGTCAAAGTAAGGCACTAAGCATCCAACATAGGAAATAACAAACAAACAAAAAAGAGCCAGCAAATAAATTCCAAAGGAAGTAGAATAAAGGAAGGTAATCGTAGAGATAAGAGGCACCACTAATGAATTAGCAGACAGACATAAAAGAGAATTAATGTCATGAGTAGGTTCTTTGAAAGAGGTGAATTAAACAGACACACATTAATCAAGAACAGAGAGCAAAGACAAGGAAGGGATAGTAGTAAGAAAAAACTTGACCGGAGGTGCTTTAGGGTTTAACAGGTGAGAATGTACTAAGTCCAGTTGGAAGCCCATTAATATGAAAATTTAGATGCAACAGATTTTCTTTTTTTCTTTTAAGTTTTTATTTAAATTCCAGTTAGTTAACATACAGTGTTACATTAGTTTCAGGTGTATGATACAGTGATTTAACACTTCCATATATCACCCGGTGCTCATCACAAGTGCCCTCCTTAATCCCCATTAACAATTTAACCCATCCCCCCACCCACCTCCCTTCTGGTGACCATCCGTTGTTCTTTATAGTTAAGAGTCTGTTTCAGGGTGCCTGAGTCACTCAGTCATTAAGTGTCTGCCTTTGCCTCAGGTCATGATCCCAGGTCCTGGGATCGAGCCCCGAGTCGGGTTCCCTGCTCAGCGGGAGGCCTGCTTCTCCCTCTCCCACTCCCCAACTGTGTTGCTTCTCTGGTTGTGTCTCTCTCTAATAAAAAAAGAGTCTGTTTCTTGGTTTGCCTCTCTCTCTTTTTTTCCCCTATGATCATTTGTTTTGTTTCTTAAGTTCCACATATGAGTGAGCTCATATGGTATTTATCTTTCTCTGGCTGACTTCACTTAGCATGATACTCTCTAGCTCCACCTCATTGCAACTGGTGAGATTTCATTCTTTTTTATGGTTGAGTAATATTGCAATGGATTAGTTTTTAAAATAAATATTTAACCACACTGACTCTAGAAGAAATAGAAAATCTGAATATTCTTATAATCACTAGTGAAATTGAGACAAAGAAACTTTCAGGCCTATCTGACATTATGGGTAAGTTCAAGGAACAATTCACTGGAAACTTATATAAACTCTTCCAGAAAATAAAGGCTAGTATAATCTTGATCCCGAAACCTAATGACAAGAAAGGTAGGGATAAAGGGTTTATAAATCCTAAACAAAATTTTAGCAAACTGAATCAAGCAGTGAATAAGATAAATAATGTCTCATGCCTGCATGGGTTTATCACAGGAATACAAGGTTGCTTTAACATTAGGAAAACAACTCATTGAAACCATGGCATTAACAGTTTAAAGGGAGAGAATCCTCTCACCACCTCAAATGGTAGAGAAAAAGCAGCCAATAAAACTCCCTTTCCATGAGGAAAAGTTCTGCAAATGTTTCATCACCTGATAAAGGACATTTTTTAAAAAAACCTATAGAAAAAAAAAAGAAAAAAACTTATAGGAAACATCATTCTTAATAATGACATAATGAAAATATTCTTTATAATTAATAACAAAACAAAGATGCCTTCAATCATTTACTACACTTTCTACAGAACAGTACAGTGAATACAATGAGGCAAGTAGGAAAAGAAAATGTATATTTTAGGAAAGAAAAATATGAACTCATTATTGACAGATGATAGCACTCTCAAAGAAAATCCAAAAGTACCTACAGAAAAGGTTGAAATTCGTAGGTTTAGGAAGGTTGCTGGATACAAAGTCAATATATGAACATAAATCACATTTTATATACAAGCAACAATTGAAATGAAATTTTTTAAAATGCTGTTTATAAGACTAAAATTAAAATATTTTGCATTACATCTAATAGGATGTGTAAGCAGTGTGTAGGAAAAATCGTAAAACTTTATTGAAAAATGTTAAAGCCCACCTACTAAATAGAAAGCTTTTTCAGATGAGTGGAGAAAGGATGGGCTATTTGATAAGTAGCATTAGGACAACTGGTCATCCACATTGACGAAAGATGAACTGGGATCCCTGCTTTCTCAAACACTAAATAATTTCCACATGTGCATTAAAGACGAAATGTACAAGTTCAGACTATATACTGTTGAGAAGATGCTATGGGAAAACATATTTTTGTGGCTTTGGGTAGGAAATGATTTCTTATAGAGGATGCACACAATACAGAAAAGATTGACAAATTTGAGTCTATTAAAATTAGGAACTTATGTTTATTATAAAAGAGCACCAAAAAGGAATGAAAATACCACACTGTAAAAATAATTTTGCCACACACACACTAGACAAAGAAATGATTATCCAGAATGTTTAACTCCTGCCTAAATAGATGTGCTACAGACAATGAACCAGCATTTCACAGAAAAGAAAACACAAAAGATCATTGACAAATGACAAGATATTCAACCTTATTATTAATCAGGAAAATTGGAATTAATATCTCAATATTTATCTCTCATCCTTCAGACTGCCAAAAATATTACAATCCAAATATCAAGTACTTTGAGGATTTGTAGCAAAAGGGAACTTTCATCAGTTGTAACAGGAATGTACATTTGTATAAACATTTTGGGAAACAGTTTGGCATTGCCTGGGAAAGCAATATATGCACGCATATGGGGCAGTGATCCTCCTAAAAATCCTGCACGTGCTCACTGTGAGACACACTTGTAGGAGCACCGATAATACCAGCATAAATGAATGAATGGATATATAAATTATGCAGAAATGAATATTAGAGGTAATGCAGTGTTCATCAACACAAGAGATAGATACATTTTGGTGTACTGTAGTCACAAGATGGACTATGCATACACAAATGGCAACATCACTCAGCATCAGGGAAATCCAAATCAAAACCACAATGAGATACCACCTCATACCAGTCAGAATGGCTAAAATTAACAAGTCAGGAAACAATAAATGTTGGCGAGGATGCAGAGAAAGGGAAACCTTCCTACACTGTTGGTGGGAATGCAAGCTGGTGCAGCCACTATGGAAAACAGTATGGAGGTTGCTCAAAAAGTTAAAAACAGAGCTACCCTACCATCCAGGAATTGCACTACTAGGTATTTATCCAAAGGATACAAACAGTGATTCAAAGGGGCATATGCACCCCCAATGTTTATAGCAGCAGTGTCTACAGACAAACTATGGAAAGAGCCAAGATGTCCATCAAGAGATGAATGGATAAAGAAGATGTGGTGTGTATACACACACACACACACACACACACACACACACACACACATACAATGGAATTATATATTATATATATATACACACAATGGACTATTTCCTCAGCCATCAAAAAGAATGGAATCTTACCACTTGCAATGATGTAGATGGAATAGTCAGAGAAAGACCATACCATATGATTTCACTCATATGTTGAATTTAAGAAACAAAACAGATGGACATAAGGGTAAGGGAAGGAAAAATAAAATAAGACAAAAACAGAGAGGGGGGCAAATCATAAGAGACTCCTAATTATAGGAAACAAACTGCGGGTTGCTGGAGGGGAGGCGGGTGGGGGGATGGGGTAAGTGGGTGATGGGCATTAAGGAGGGCACTTGATGGAATGAGCACTGGGTGTTATGTGCAACTGATGAATCACTTAATTCTATCTCTGAAACTACTAACATAGTATATATGAATTAAATTGAATTTAAATAAATTTTTTAAAAGATGGACTATGCATAGCAGAAACTGAATAAACTATAGCTTCCCACAATAGCATGGATCATCTTAAAAATATAATGGCAAATGCTTGTAAAAAGCAGATTTACAGAGGATTCAATTTGGTGTGATTGCATTTTTATAAGTTAAAAAAATAAGACTGAACAATATATGGCACATACATGCATTGGTGGTTAAACTAAAAAGAATAGCAAGTTCATGTTTAAAACAAAAAGTAGGATGTTGATTACCTCAGGGAGGTGGGAAGAATAGTTGTAATTGGGGACTGAAATATCTAGAGTAATGATAAATTCTAATCCTTAACCCAAGTAGTTAGCACACAGAAATTCTAGTTAGTCCTTAAACCATAGGATTTGTTCTTTCTATTTCTTTTTATGTGTGACATGGTTCATACTGCAAATTTAAAGAAACAAGTCCAACTATGTCAGAATCACAAATTTAAATGGATTCAATTCTCCAGTTAGACTGAGGTTGTCATATTGGATTTTTTAAGAATCCAGGTTATGTGCTATTTATAAGATATATTTATAAAACAAAGACAGGAAACATGGAGAATAAGGGGATGTGTAGACATACCAGAGAAATACTAGACACTGTTGAATCCCCATTCTCTGCTACTCTTGGTCCTTAGACACTTCATTTCTTTACTTTCCAGAACCCTAAAAACGTTCTCATGCTTTATGGATAAGGAAGCTAAGCTCAGAGAGGTTAAAGAAGTTACGCATGGTTACCAAACTACCGTGAGACCAAATGAAGGTGGTATTCAAACCCAATTCTCCTTCCACAGGACGATGTTGCCCCTCCTAAGACGCAGGCTGGCCCGTCACAGCATTGCTGGCGGAGAGGGGAGAGGGAGTAATAAAGGTGACTACTTGGAACAGGATTTTTTTTTTCCACAAATGCTGGGCGCCATGCCTTCCATACCCATGGTGGCATGGGGAGAATTTAGACCAACTGCTGACAGAATCTCTGGGTTTGACAGAAGGAGAGAGGGATGGACATAAAAATGAAAAATACTGAGGGAGAGAATGGGTCCTGCAGCCAAGAGAGAGTCCTAGACCAAGAGGAGCGGGGTTCCGGGGATGAGGGTGAAGGCAGTGCCCCCCATAGAAATTTCCCCAGGTTCCTTTTCCTAACCCAGAGGATCTCTAAATTTTTGGTCTCAGGAAACTTTTCTTAAAATTACTGAAACCCTAAAAAGCTTGTGTGTAAGTGTGTGTGTGTGTGTGTGTGTGTGCGCGTGTGTAATCACACTATCTTAGAAATTAAAGCTGAGAAAGTTTTTAAACACAAGAATACACAAGCGCACATCTCCTTTAGCCTTCTGCTGAAAGTGTAGTACTGCATTTTTGAAGAAAAGTTTTATAAGAGTTGTAAAACCATTAAAATACTTACCTTTTGATCCATGGATTCATCCAGGGATTTAGCATAAAGGGCAAGGAAACAATCTGTCACTGTGTGTGTGTGTGTGTGTTACACAATATAATTTGTGACCCCCAAAGGAAACCACAAATATGACAAGAGGAAGGGACAGAAAGGTTTAATATCTAATACCTGGCACTATAAAGTAAAATGTTTATGTCTGATTCTGGGTTCCACCACTTAGAGAAATTGTCAAACCTCTATAACATTAATAGCATCATCTATAAAATGGGAATAGATCGAGTACCCTCTTCATAGGGGTGTCGTGAATATAAAATGAGATTATCCATTTCAAGTACTTAGTTCCAGGCATACAGTAAGTACTCCATAAATGTTAAATCTTCTCCCTACTACTGCCTGTGAAATTAGAATCAAGTAAATTTAATTGCATATTAGTATAGAATTGAATTTATTTGCATCAAAATGAATTATCATATATTAAGTAAAAGGTTAACAAGACAACATACACAGCCTAGATCTATTTTTGTGAAGAACAAAATTTTCAAAGAAATTCTGTGACTATATACGCAAGTTGTTAACATGGATTAGTGCAGGTTGTTTGTGTATTTTTTTCCTTCTGAGTATTTGTGTCTTCTAATTTTTCCAATGGTTACGACCATCTTGATAAAATTTGTTTTCCTTAGAACTGTAGAGTGTCCTGGCCGCCACCAGAGGGCGCCAGTGCTTGCGAGTCTTTTCTGGCGCTAATGCGAAGGCTGGAACCCACGTGCGCTGAAGAAGGCAAGAGCCTCAAGCCCAGAAGACAATGAAATAGTAGTTTCCTTCCAAAATAAAAACAGATACTTGCACATTAGGAGCTACTAATGCCAGCATCCCATCCCAGACATTTTTTAATCAGACATTGGGTGAGTCCAGACATCAGCTGGAGTGAGTCCAGACATCAGCTATTTGGAAAAAAAAAAAAAATTCCCAGATGATTCTAATGAGCAACCCGGGAGGCAAATCCCTGATGCATAAGGAAACTGAAGGTGACCTGATCCCAGGTGCCATGCAGGATTGGGAGGAGAAATGCTTGTAGTTCTCATTCTCTCAAAGACCTGGTTCCCCTGCCACAGTGGGCCCTCATCTGCCCTGCCCCCTCCACATCAGTGGGCCTCCTTCCCTCCTTTCCCACCCCTGTATCACCTACTCTGGAAACACGTAGGCTGAGAAAGGCGCACAGGCAGGGGTGGAGCTGAGGGGGCTGATGTCCCCCTCCCCCACTCCCGCCACACCACAGTCAATCCTGCTCCCTTCAGATGCTCCCCATGATGAGGTCTTCCCAACACAAAGGCTTCCTTCCTCCTCACCTGTGCCAAGCCCTGGAAGATGCTGTTTTCACAACGGAGAACCTTACCTACAGATGTCTTGGCAGGACCCTGTCAACCAGCCCTGTTTCTATGTCGCAGAGAACAGTGCCCAGAGGTTGGGGGGCAGGGAACCCTGCAATCTGATTTCTTGTGCTACACAGTATGGGGCCAGCTAGCTTGCTCAGAGGACTCGGCTGCTCAGGAAGCAAGCAATGGGGGAGAAGGAAGGTTGAGCACAGAGGGGAGCTTCATCAGCTCCGTGAGCTGTAAGCCGGTCTTTGATTCATTATCATGGTCATGCTGCTTTCCAGCCAGTCCATGGTATTTGCTCAGGTTTCCTGCTTACCTGGATGTGAGTGACCGCAGAGGATAATCCTCCTAAGGAAAGCCAGCCCCTCGTTCTCCCACTACTTGTGAGTAGAACCACAATCTCTTCTGGGTTTTCCAGAGGACCACATGTGGAATGCAAGAAGCATGTGACAGCATAATGGTTTAACTGGGATTCTCATTTCTGCATTGTTTGTTTCCCCATCTTCTTCTCTTCCCCTCAACATATTTCAATTGCTGCTAACTCCCAATGAAGACTAAGAAGGGAAAGCAGGGCCCCGTGGTAGTCAGAATGCTTTCACCAGTAAAGGGAGGTTTGCCCAGAAATCCGCAAAGACTTTCATTGGTCTGGCTGTGTGGATAGAAGCAAAGGATCAATAGCTGGAGGTGGGCACTCTCTGCGACCACTTCCGACTGGCCTCTTAGAAAGATCTAATGGGCCATGGCTTTGAGGAATGCTGGGGAAAGTCAGCTCTCTCCACACCAGAATTCTCTCTCATTCGAGTCATCGTGGTGACCTGTTGCTGCCTAGTGTAACAGCCCAAACCTCAGTGACTTAAAACACTGTTTATGGTTTCTCACCACGCTGTGGAGTAGCTGGGGTGTTTGTAGGTTGACCTTGTGGGTGTAGCTGAACAGCTGGGTCTTTCTGTTGACTTATCTTCGTCTTACGCTTCTTTCAGCCTTGATGAACTCAGGAAACACAGGCTAAAATACCTCTTGACCCTTCGGCTCCGGAGTTGGAACATTATTTCCCCTGCATTCAATTAGTGCAGGCAAGCCTCAGGTGGGGAAAGGGACTCCATCTTTTGATGGAAGAAGTGGCAAAACATCTGTGGCCGTATTTAATGTATCACAGCATTTCTTATCGTGGGCCCTGATTGACATTTTGAGCCAATTAACTCTTTGTTGAGTGGAGTGGAGTTGGGGAGGGATGGCCTGTGCATTAGAGGATGTTTGGCAACATCGCTGGCCTCTACCCACTAGAGGCCAGTAGCTCACCCACACACGGCAGTTGTCACAACCAAAAATATCCCCAGACACAGCCAAATGTCCCCCGAGGGGGGCCAAATCACCCCTAACAGAGAACCACTGATCTACTGCAAGTGTTGATTTAAAAAAAAGGGAGGTCTCCCATTCTTGGTATCAGCACCTACGATATTAGAGCAAGGTGGACTCACATCCACTTATAGAAATGAATATCTGCATCTGGACTAACTCATGTGGCCAGAACAGCAAGTTCACGTGCCAGGTTGTGGCTGGGCTTGGTGACCCCTCTCTTGAGCAATATCAGGTGCACCAACTATGCGGACACCCCAAAGCATTAGGAAGCAATCAGCTTTTCTTTTTCTCGTTTCCCCCAGTTCCGTTCCCTCACCTGCCTCAGGCTTTATGGGGCCCGGGCAGGCTAGTGGTGGCCACCTCAGAAGGGAAGGGAAGAGAGGTCTGGCATATGGACGGCAATGCAAAAGGCATGTTACACTTTGTTGGGGGATTTGAGTTACTTAGGTTTTGTTCTCACATAACGATCTATCACCTGGGATGTTCCTAAATTGCCCCGTTTGGAGTCGTATTTGTGGAGAAGCATTCCTTACGGCTGCCCTTTATTATTTCAACAGACATTTCTTCCCAAACCATTTTTTAAAGATTTATTTATTTATTTGAGAGAGAGAGGGGACAGAGAGAGAGAGAGAGAGAGAGCACAAGCAGGGGGAGGGGCAGAGGAAGAGGAAGAAGCAGACTCCCCACTGAGCAGAGAGCCCTACATGGGGCTTGATCCCACAACCCTAATACCATGACCCGAACCAAAATCAAGAGTCAGACAGTTAACTGATGGAGCTGTTCAGGCGCCCCCCCAATGACTTTTTTAATTTCCAGGTTTTACTTATACTTCGTTGTTAATTTCCCCCAAATACCTGAGGTTCGGTAACCATTACAAAATAACAGGAAATCGTAATATCCCTGAAGGCCAGATGCATTTCTGGCTTGAAAATGGCATATATGCTTGTGCTATAACAATCAGGTGTTTTTCCAGCTCCTCGGGGCTGTTTGTGATGATGATAATCTTGGCTGAAAGATGTTGCTGACACCATTATTTCGTGAGAGAGGTCTTAAAGATACTGGGTCCTTCAGCATCTTTATGCTATTTTGTTGTCTATTAGCATTCTATTTTGTTGTCTCAGTTCTTTGATGTTGCCAGGAATCACTGAACTGTGAGCGACTTGAGAGGAAATTCATATTCCACAGGAAAAAAAATATGTTTGCTCCATCAAGGAGAAACAAAACAAACAAAACAAAAATTGAGGTGGAACTTTCTGCTTACGCAATTGAACCCATGGAGAGACCAGGAGTGAAAACCAGGACCAAGACTCTGCTTTTTCCCCCAGCCAAGCCCGTCCCCTGCTTCTGTTTTCGAAAAAAGGCTCCGACGTGGATTTACCGAAGGAGAAACCGAGCCGGGGGAGCAGGGGCCAGGCTGCCTGAATTCTCTGCGACATGAGCACAGTCACCGTGCTACCTTCCCGGTCTGATGAACTTCTCCCAACTTTTAATTGGAACCTACACATGAGAAAGAGAGACTCTTGTGACGGTCTATAAATAATCACAACACAGCGGAAATGTAGCAGCTGTAGAAAGTTACAGAAAATAGCTTCCTTTTGCAAGCTGCAAAGTCTTTTTTTTTTCTCTTTTCTCTTCATCCCTCCTCAGCTCCTTCCGTTGCTTCATTATCCTGCTTCCTTTGACCTAGAATTATCTCCTAATCTAGGTTTGCAACCCTGGCTGTGCAATATTTGATGACTTCTGTTGTTCTTTGGGACCGGGCTAGTATTGACGTTGGCTTTCAAAGGTTCTGGCGTATATGATTTAAAAGTTCATTTTCAATCACGTATTGCTTTAGGTTCTTAAGCTTTATGGGACAGGAGCATCCTCGAGTACTGAAATCCCCAAACAGGTGTTCTTTACCTTCACACAGGTGGTGGAATGTTCCTACACATTGTTCACCCCAATGGTAAACTCTGGAAATCAGGGTCACACTTGCTCTTTGATATATGTGTGTAGTGGGAAAGGGGGTGAAGCCTGGCTCTTCAAAAGTCACATACTTCTTATAGTACTTGGAGAATCTGAGAATCTAGTGCCAAGGAGGATATGTTTATTGAAAATAATTTAACTTTTGAAGATGTCCCAGGAGACATGGAGCCCTAAACTTGAAGCAAGGCATGGGCTTCAGTGTTGAATTCCTTGCTTTTCAAATGGGGAGGGAGTCTAACCTTTGGCCACTTGAGCCCATTTTGCCAGAAGGCAACGGACTCCAAAGGCCATGAAGAATCTGTATGCAAATCCCTGTTTCCGGCTCTGTTTTCAAGGGGTTCCCAAGGCCAGGAGAGTCACCCTGCCAACGAAATGCCTCCCTACAGCATAAGGTAGAGAAAGCATTTAGACTGACACCCAGACAGCTTCCTGGGTTATAAGTGACTGACAGCAGGCCTTTTGCATCCCATCCCCTGGAAGAAGCAGTTTCCTGGTGAAACAAAACTTCCTCACAATAAGCAGGTATGGGGGTTTACATTCTGTTCTTGGAGCAATGAGAGGTGTAAGGCAAGGTGCTTTTGCATTGTGTAGTGGAGGCTCAAATGAAGGGCACAGAAAATAGACAAGAGCTGGATGCTATTTCTAAATGATGACGAAAAGAATCCAGAGAGAGAAAAAAATGTACTTTGTCCAATAGTGTAGAGATTCACCTGTTTTTATTAGGTTGTGTTTGTACTGGAACTTTACTGCACAGAATTTCAAATGTATATATGTAAGTATAACTAGACTTACGTAAGCTGGAAAATCTGTTTCCCACTGAATTACATGAGATCAATCATTTGCAATCTTTTAATTGTCTTTCTAAAGCCCTGAGTTAAAGAGCTCCTTCAGGTATTGTTATAAATGCGTGACAGGACAGGGAAGATTTCAGTGTCCGGAGTGACAAAGTTAAGAGCAGGCGTCATGGAAGGCATTTATTCCTGAGTGTTATGGGCTGAATGGTATTCTCCTGAATTCATTAATTGAAGCCCTAACCCCTCATACCTCAAAATATGACTGTATTTAGAGATTGGTCTTCTAAAGAGATAGTTACGTTAAAACCAGACCAGTAGGGTGAGCCCTCATGCAACCTGACAAGTGTCCTTAGAAGAAGAGGAAATGTGGACACAGATACAGATGGAAGACCATGTGGAAGCTCAGGGAGAACGTGGCATCTAAAGCCAGAGAGGCCTCCGAAGAAACCAAGCCCCTGGACACCTTAACCTTGGACTTCCAGCCTCCAGAACTGGGGAAAAGCCAGTTTCGCTGTTGACGTCATCCAGTCTTTGGTGTTTTGTGATGGCAGCGCCAGCAAACTCATACACTGGAAATGGTCTCCTTTACATTTTCATACTCAGAGTAATGGAAATAAGTCACCACTGGGCCTGTAATGAGGCTGTGCTTCCTAACCTTGAAGCAAGAAGGCAGGCATGAACTTCACGATCCTGAAATCCCTGCAGCATCCTAGCCATTCTGGTGAGTCTGGGTTTCCCTTGAATCCTTGTGATGGGAATAACAAGGAACCTTGGAATTCTGGTGATTCTGATTAACAGTCTCCCCCCCACCACAAACTTTTCCTTCCCTTGTCCTTCATAACTGCTTTCTACCCCCTAAGAAGGTATACACATTCAGTTTTGTCTTTCATCTTGTGGTCTCCTCAGTAGACTGTTTTTCCATCCACACACATTCTGTTGAATGAGCCTCCTTAGAACCAAAGGGTAATGTATTTGAAAGGTGCTTGAGCAGGCTTGATGGTAGAGTCTGGGGCAGTGGTTCCCAACCTTGAGCATCCTGAATCAGCTGGGGGGCTTGGTAAACTTGTTAACACACAGATTGCTGGGTCAACCTCGTGAGTTTCTGCTGAGTCGGGTCATTCTAGGGTGGGGCCTGAGAATTCGCATCTCTAACAAATTCTCACTTGATGCTGCTGCGCCAGGGCCCCTATCTGGGGACTGGAACAAAAGGAAAGAGATCATTAGTCCTTACTTCTCTGGCTCCAATCCTAGCCACCCTTGCTCAACACAGCAGATAGGATAGATTTTTATTTTTTTTTTTAATGTGTGTTGAGGAAGATGCTGTCATTGAGGGTGTCCAGAAAGGGTGTGTGCTGTGATTACATTTTCCTCAGATGAAGTTGCTGAGAAGGCCAGCCATATCCAAGATGAAGATGTTCTATGATTCCATTTAGCTTGAGCTTTTCTCTGAGGTGAGCAACAAATGCGCAACTTGAGTCTTCTTTATTTATTTATATTTCTTTATGGGTGAGCATAAAGAATTAAGGGAACGAAGGTGTGTACCTACTACAGTGATTGATAAGCTAATGATGATAATTAAATTTATGTAAGGCATCTATTCTTCAAATTAGAAACATTTAACTTATATGGGGCCACTGAGACAGAGGAAGTGCTTGTAGTAGTTATGACAGGAAAATTGAAGGGACTGTTCCAACTGTTCTGTTCTGTAGGTGTTTTATCAGTTGCTAACCGAGTGCCCATTGATTGTGATTTGGAAGTTTTGTGTGTGTGCATGTGAAAATAGTTAATATATTAGTGAAAACCTATGTTATAAGAATCAGTGGTATCCATTTGTCAAAAATTCTTGTTACTTGGGAGTTGAGTCTACTCACTGACTGCACCACCCTCTTGCCCTCCTGACATTGACACATGAGGGCAGCAGAGGACCGAGAGAGGCCCACTGACCTCTGTGATCAGAAACTGTGCCTTTCTGTGTTCATTTAAGTTCTTCTGGCAGACTCTAGCTAACAAGTAAAAACAAAACAAAACAAAAATGGGAGATGAAGGAAAGGGGAACTGGAATAACCCCGTTATGTCTAACCCAAACCAAACAGGCTTACCACTACGAGAGCCGGGGCAGCCCCATGAACTTCAGTGACTGGACCATTTGGGGGACCCTCTGTTTGTTGCATTGCTGATCACATAATGGGACCCAACCTCAAGAAACACTAGGCTCTGATTCTCCCTTTTCCACATTTTAAATTCATGACAGAGAAAGTATGACTGGAAAGCTCAGGGCAGGTGACTAGCCCTGGATCAATTAGCTATGGCCAGGAGATTAAAGTCATGTTGCATAGGGATGGACACTGGGGGACTCCTGTTATTGTGGTGTCCCTTTGGAGGAAGGAATCATTGTAAGTCAGGCAACTCTCCCCTGTTGTATTTACCACACACCATTTTCATGTTCTATCCCAAGACTTCCCAAGTAATCTTTGATGAATTACACATCCATTCTACCTCTTCACCTTTCTTAAGGTGCTGTCCT
The DNA here is from genome assembly GCF_003265705.2 of Callorhinus ursinus. Taxonomy (NCBI): domain Eukaryota; kingdom Metazoa; phylum Chordata; class Mammalia; order Carnivora; family Otariidae; genus Callorhinus; species Callorhinus ursinus. Next base: position 55,331,097 of record NW_027397073.1, read on the forward strand.
AGTGTCAGTGTCGTAGAGCCAATGTCCTAGAACCAAAGTCCAGAGTCAATGTCCTATGCTTCAAGTTTACAACCTTTTTTTCCTATTCACTCATAACTGCCATTCCTAATGCTCACTACTTACATGAATGTATCTGGATGAATTTATACTGAGGAGTGAATGACATTGCCTCCTATTTTTTTTAGTACTTTTTAAAACTGGTAAAACATACATAACATAAAATTTACCATATTAGTCACTTAATTCTGTACAATTCTTTGACATAAAATACATTCATATTGTTGTGCACCCGTCACCAGTGTCCAGTTTCAGAATTTTTCATCTTCCTCAATTAAAACTCTGTTACCTATAACTTCCCATTGCCTCCTCTCCCCAGCCCCTGGTAATGTCTAATCTGCTTTCTACATCTATACATTTGACTACTCTAGGTACCTCATATATGTGGAATCATACATCATTTGTCTTTTTGTGACTGGCTTACTTACTTAGCACAATGTCCTCGAGGTTCAGCCATGTTTAGCAAGGGTCAGAATTTCCTTCCTTTTTAAGGCTGAATGATATTCTATTATATGCATAGACCAATAGAATGATATTCTATTATATGATATTCTATTATATGTATAGACCACATTCTATTATATTCTATTATATGTATAATATTCTATTATATTTATCTGTTGATGGACACTTGTGTTGCTCCCAACTGTTGGCTATTGTGAATAGTGCTGCTATGAACATGGGTAGAAGTTTAATATATTTTTTAAGTGTGTCATGTTAATAAGTCAAAGAAAATCTCTACTTAGGAAATTTTAGGACAAATGGAGGGTAGGAAATGAAATAATTAAACATTCCCTTGCTGTCAAATAATACTAGTCTCTATTCCATCTCTTAGATGGGGGATTCCACATATCCTTGTTTCTATACTTTTCACTTGACCAAATACAAGGTAACACAGCTTTTACTGTAGTTGACTTTGTTTTGTCTCGCTACAGTTATGGCACGAGGGGGAAAAAAATTGAAATAGATCAAGATACCTAGTAATAATTTCATCTAATATTTGTAATTGCCATCTGAAAATACATCACACCTTCCTTACTACATTAATCTTATTCGTCCAACTCCTCCATTCTTGCATGTTAACCAAATGCTTTGGGAATTTAAAAAATATTACTAGGGATTTTCTTTTAAAGAGATATTTTTAAACCATTCACTGGTTCATTTTATGTGTTATGTTTGATGACACAAAAAAGAGAGAATTCTTGCCAGTGCCTTCAAAATTGCTCTTGAAAATGTGGACTATTTCTTCAACTGGAAAAGGCAACAAAACTACATGTGTCCTAAGACAAGAAGAGGTAAATATCAACTTGGTACAAATTCTAAAATTCAGTGGTTTGAAGTAAGGACAATCTTTATGGTCACAAATTAATACTGTGTTACTTCTGTAGAAGTGGAATTATATTTTAGAATCCTCTTCCATGTACGGGTCCAGGTTACAGTAGCCTAAAGACGAGTGCACAGAAAGTAGAAGGAAAGTATCCATCATTACTCTTGGAAGGTCATTGAAAATATGGTAACAGACAGATGTAAAGGTGCCATCAGGCTCTGGGGTTTGTCCTTGATTTCCTCTACTCCATGTTCAGCTCTTCTTCCCAGCTGCTGACCCTGTTTTCCAACAGTGGCCCCAGGTGGTTGGTGGCAGACCCACACAAGCAGTAAAAGAGGTCACAGCTTTCCATAGACAGTCCCAAGAGCCATCCCTTCTCAGTACCATTATGGCAGCTGAACATGCTTGGCTTCTCAGATTGACGGGGGCTTGCAACAGTCCGAGGAGGTGTAATATGACTGCCTGCCTCTCTGTCGGCCCCTCTGTGTTCAGAAGCAGCAATCAGTGATCAGAACACAGATCTCCGATAATCAGAGGAGCTCACCACAGCTCCTGCAAGCTCTGCGAGCTGCTCCAGGACTATGGGCACTGATGCATGGGGGTGGGAAATGGGTAGAGGCAATTGATCACAGGTGATTACAAGTAATAATTTAAGTAACTGTTTTGACATTGAATGCCGTGGGCTACCAATGTTCCCTCTACTTCTGGAAACATGTCATGTATGCCTTTAAATCTAATCGAGCCAGAGAAATTATTCCAGATTCTCATCCTTTAGATTCCGTTCCCCCTGAAACCACTTCCTGTGCTGATAATCATCAATCAGGGTTCAGTGAGAGAAGCAGAACTTCTAGGAGTTATAGAACAAGATATTTATGTAGAAAGTAGATTATACACAATTGTGGGAGGAGCTGGGGGGAGTGAAGTCTTGCGAGGTAATTTAGCAGATCAGAGAAGAAGTCACCAACCAGTAAATTTGAGAAGCCAAGCATGAATTTACCCCACTTACAATAATGGATAAAACAACCAGATAGAAGATAAGTAAGGAAATAGCGGACCCAAATAGCATAATAGACCAACTAGATCGGACAGACACATATAGAACAACCAATAGAAACAGAATACATATTCTTCTCAGGTGATATGGAACGTTTTCAAGGATAGACCATATGTTAAGCCATAAATTAAGTCTCGATATATTTTATTTTTAATATATTTTAAAAGATATCATATATACATATATACAATAGATATCACACAAAGAATCTTTTCTGACCACTATGGGATGAAGTTAGAAATCAATAACAAGAAGAAAACTGGAAAATTCAACTAAACTGTAGAAATTAAAACAACACACTTTTAAACAAACGATAGATCAAAGAAGAAATTACAGGGGAAATTAGAAAATACTTAGAGATAAATGAAAACAAAAACACAACATTTCAAAACGTATGTGACATAGTGAAAGTGGTGCTAAAAGGGAAATTTACAGCTATAAATACGAACATTAAAAAAGAAGAAAAATCTCAAATCAACAACCTAACTTTACAACTTAAGGAACTAGAAAAAGAAAAACAAACTAAACCCAAAGCTACAGAAGGAAGGAAATTATAAGGATTAGAGCAGAGATAAATGAAGTAGAGAATTAAAAAACAGAAGAAAGACAATTAATGAAACCAGAAGTTTGTTCCTTGAAAAGATCAGCAAAATAGACAAATATTTAGCTAGATGGACTAAGATAAAAAGAGGGAAGATTCCAACTACTAAAATAAAAAATGAAAGTGGGAACATTAGTACAGATTCTGCAGACCTAAAAAAAGGATTATAAGGGATCCTAAAAAGGAGTGGTATGAAAAATTGTATACCAATAAGTTGGATAACCTAGATGAAATGGACAATTTCTAGTAACACAAAACCTACGAAGACTAAATCATGAAGAAATAGAATATTTAAATACGCCTAAATCAGTCATCAAAAATCTCCCAACAACAACAACAAAATCCCTGAAGCTGATGGCTGCACAGGTGAATCCTACCAAACATTTAAAGAACAAATACCAATCCTTCTCAAACTTTCCTAAGACAACTGAAGAATAGAAAACTTCCTAACTCATTCTATGAGGTCATTATTACTGTTTCTGACAGGCTGCAAGTTTGGGTTCTGCTGAATCTAAAGATTTTAGTTCCCAAGGAAGGAATGCTTTCAACAAAGGACACAGTTTCGGTTCCAGTCAACTGGAATTTAAGATTGCCACGTGGCCTCTTGGGCGCTTTGTGCCAGTGAACCTACAGGCAAAGGTGGGAGTTACTGTATTAGGTGATGCTGTTAATTCTGACAAGGAGAAATTTGCTATTACACAATGCCAGCAACAAGGTTATCTGGAACACAGGAAATCCTGATGGTGCCTGTTTGAATTCTCATATCCTGTAATGAAAAATGACAACAACCTGACATAGGCAGGAATGCTCCTGGCACAGAACTTTCAGGAATGAAGGTTTGGGTCACCCACCAGGAAGGGAATCACAACCAGCCAATGTGCTTGCTGAAGGTGAAGGGAATATGAAATATAAACACATTTTCCCCCTTTTTCCTCACTCCAGCTCTTCATTGTCTAACTTAAGATAGCTTGACAGTGGTTAACTTTGCATACCTCAATATTTAAGTTACAGGATCGCAGAGGGTTGGATGTGACTTATAAGAAAAATGAACATCACTCAAAGAACACACTGAATTTATGTTCTTTTTTTTTTTTTTTTAGAGAGAATTAGTGTGTTTTCAGTTGTGTGAGAGATCGTTGTATCATGTTGGGTAGAAATATGATTTTCTTATGTCTTTATTTGGAAGTTAAGTATGGCTAAAGGGGTGTATATGGATGCCAAGTTGATGACAGATGGACACTGATTTTTTTTTTTTTAACTGTGTCAACTTAGTTAAGCTGCATCTACTTTTCTCAGCATATATTAGCCTGTAGGGTTCTGAGTTAGAGTTGGCCAAAAGACCAATTTGCAGAAAGAAGAAGCAAAGCAGCAGTCATTACTCTTGGAAGATTAGATGGGGCTACAGCAGACATACGGGGCCAGTGGGATCCAGCTTGCCTTTGCTTTCCTCTGCTCCACGAACTGATGACTATTTGAAAAAACAGCAGCACTAGGGCCACCCCCAGATGCTTGGTGGTGGACCCAAGGAAGTGGGACTACACAGGAGCACAGCTTCTCAAAGCAATCCCAGTAGTCTTCCATTTGGAGTCCCATTTTGGTGGTTGGACATGCTTGGCTTCCCAGGCTGGTGGCTCCTTCTCTGATACTCCAATTTCCTTCCTAGAACTTCACTTTGCCCAGCTCCTCCTACAACGTGGTAAGTCCTTTTCCCGTACTAATTCCCTTGTTCCATAATTCATAGTGCTCCTCCTTTCTGACTGAATTCTGAAGGATTCAAAATTCTATACCAAACCAGATGAAGACATTTCTGAGTAGTGCATGATTGAGAGAAGTGCCTTTCCCAGGAAATCTAATGCTCATGATTATGGTACCATTATTGGCCAGTAATAATAATAACAGTAGGCATTTGTTGAGCATCTACTATGTCCTAGACACAGGGCCTTATATACCTTAGGTTATTTACTCCTCATACAAACCTTCTGAGGTAGGTACAATTATCATCCTATTTTGCAGGTGAAAAAATGTTTAGAGCTAGCTCAGAGCTGAAAGTGCATGTGCTTAGCTACTATATATAAAATTCCTCTCCATTTGTCACACATAAAAATTATTCCTTTGTAAGATATCAGTATCCTTCACTAGAGTATGATATTTCAAGGTCAAGAAGTATATCCTTTTACTATCTTCATTGTTAAATACAAGGTCTGAAAATTAGGAAGGTTTATGATAAATGTTTGCTAAATAAATGGACAAATAAAAGGAACTGGGTGGAAGACGTGGACAGCATTAGTACTCTGGTCAAGATAAATTGGCAGGGAGCCTTGCAATGGACATTTGTTCACATATCTAGGATGTGAGCCCAGCTACATAAAAGAATTCAGAAAGAATAGAATGAGATTATGCTATTGATGGAAATAATGGGGATAGAAATATTGATTATCTGGATTATCTCACATTTTAACCAGGGGGAGAGGGTGACTAGGAAGGGCATTCATTTTATAGAAAAAAGCATGTACCTTGAACAGGACATTTATTTTTACTTTAAGGAGTACATACCTCTACTAAACAGTAGGGGGAGCAAGATGCAGGGAAATCTAAAATTTTAGACCGCTAACCATAAAAAGCCTGAAGATAATCTGAGTCATCTAGGGATAAAAGCATGAGAAAGTGGTTTTACACAAAACAGTCTGAAAATGGGGTCTTGATATATTTTAAACACTGAGTTGTGTTTAAAATGGTTTGAAATTGCTCGCGAGAGCTCTGGCATTGCATTGCACAGTTCAAGGAAGACTTGGCCATGATCAATGGAGGCGTTCAAATAACGATAACACATAATAGGTTGTACTTAATCTAAATTAACTGATTCACTCTTTAACAGTGGTAAAATTCCCAACATGTTTTTGCTAGTTAGGCCCAACCTTGAGCCCTCTATTGTGTCTATGGAAAACCAAAATTGGAGTGAAAAAGACTATTTAAGTGAGCTTCCCTTGGCATAATAGAGTGAGATAAAATTTGCATTGTTATTGCTATATTTTGCTTGTTTTGTGAGCAAGGACTATATTCTGCTTTGAAATTCAAGAAGAAATTCCTAGTCTAGTTCTATGAAGTCTAAACTAGAGAGAATCTAGTTCACTTCAAGTGTATGATATCGCCACAAATGAATGTTTATGGTGTTACCCTTTGAGAAGAGTTCTTTGAACACTCTCCACGGCAAAGCTGCCCTTACAAATACCCACAGTTGGCATCAGAACAAATGTAAACTCTTTTAAAATTATTTTGACCATATCTGAATTTTCTAATTAGAGTCTTAAAAAAAAAATCCTATATACAAACTGAGCAACATAGTTGTACAATGAATTATTCCCATTTTAAGTATGCAAATTTCGTCTGAAACCAATTCCAGTGCCTGTACAATTGACATTTGTTTGGTTCACTTCACGTTCAGGATTTTTTTCTCCTCTTATGAAGCCCACTTGGCAAGGCGCGGCACTCTCAAGCAACCGGGTCTTCACTTATGCTCATAATATTGAAGATAGTGGGCATAATGAGAATGTAAACTATTCCGTATGAAAACCAAAATATAATATAAAAACGAACCACAGTATTGTTCACTGAGTCTTATGTATCTACTTTGCTAGTATAAATATGGGCCTGGTCTATAACAGAATTCTGTGACAAAGAAATCAAGTTTGAGTATTTGTTGATTATTTAAGTTTGCAGTCTGTGTCAGAGAACTATTATCTGCTTGAAGCCAGGGTTTTCTTACTGTGCTGCGCTCTCCTACCATGTGATTTTTCACAGACCTCAAAGTAAGGCAGTGAGTTGCACAGATGACTTCGCTTTATACTGCCCCGTGTTTACTGATGGACATGTGCACACATGGAGATCTCCTTCAGTCTGTAACTCTTGCAACTCAAAATCCCAGGTATCCTTCCACTTAATGCTTCCATGATCAGTCCCAGTTTTCGTTTCAACAGCCTGCTTCCCAAATCTGTAATTCCAGATTTCTAAGATCTAAGAAATTTCTGGATCTAAGATCCAGCAATCAATCTCAGGTATTCATATCCGTTTTAAGACAGTACAGTAAAAATGTTCTAGAGTTGGAGGTTCTCTGGCTCATCTTCTCAACAATCTCTCCTTCCTGTCTTTAAGATTTTACGGAGTGCTAATGAATCAAAAGATCCAGTGGCTGGATTATCCATTCTGACACCCAACTAATGTCTTATTGCTGTCCTTCCATGAATGAAGTGTGCTAAAACGATACGGGGATTGCCATTAAAGTTGTTCTTCTTAACATGTGTAACTGAAATCAGAGAAGAATGAGGTGGGCCTGTGACCCTTCTAGGACCTCTTCATTCTCAGTGGCTAGAAAAGGCTCTGCATTCAACCACCAGCTCCTGGGGTTACAATCCACAACAGCCTTTTAGAATTGGAACTTACAATTTCCTTGCAAATGACTGTGGAAGCATGGCTAAATAATTATACATCTCAACCATTGTGCAAACCAGTTTAATTAACATTTTCCAGGCATGTCACATTTATACAATCACTAAATAATTTTCTAAAATTATGTTGCATTAGAAATTGCTACACATCAACTTGGATTATTTTTACTCATGGCTCTAATCATGCCTGAAATACGTTGTTGTTTCTTTTTTCTTTTCATATCACTTTATTTATTTATTTTACTAGTATTTGGTACTTCCATTGGAAATGATTCATACTTAGAGGCTAGCCAGGTGCTCTGTTCAATTTATTTGTGTTATGTTTAATTGCCATCGACTTCATCAAAACTGGCATCTTTCTTTAAAAGCAATTATAGCGTTATTAAATTTCCTTTTCATTCACTTTGTATTAAAGAAATCTTGGAACACATTCACTCCCGTATCCCAACTTAGAATACACCATAAAAATGAAAGAAAGTTTTTTAGCGTCCAACATTTGTGGGATTTAAGAAGAGAGGAGTTTGCAAACATGCACTTTCAGTGTGGTTTGGCCTTTGGTAGCACATGTTTCAAGAAGATAGGATCCAGTTTACTCTCTATTTGAGAAGATATAAAAAATTAGGTGCAAACAATTACTATATTATTAGTAAAGTACTCAAATTACTTTTTGGTCTCCTTTAAGCCCATTGTTATTATTTATTATTACTACTGCTATTATTATTATAAATGCATTCTTTTTTTTTTTCTGAAGTACTAATCCCAAGTAAGGAAGACTAATAAATCAAGAAATGTCCTCAAGCATGAAACTGAAATGAAAGTAGGAATACAAATGGAAGAAAGTGTACAATCAAATGTGTAAGCAGTGAGGTAATATTTTGTGCTCCAAACACATTGAGATGGGTGGTTATATAAGCAGAAGGATTAGCAGTTAGGTCACCAAATTAGTGTTTTGAATTTTCTTGCTCTATCAAGAATTCAATTTGCTTCCTGACATCATTTACCATGCTGTATTAACCATAGTACTTTATCTATCAGTATTTCCAAATTATAAGCCTCTTACCCATAAATATATCTCTATGAAGAATTTATTTAGCGGCTCTGACAATGAAACTGCAATTGATAATATCTGTTGAACTTTATGTGCAACAGAAAGTGCTTTTGAAAAATTCTCACTTTTGTAGATTAGAAAAAAGGATAAACAAGTTTTATATTTTTGCCTTCACTGTTTTAAGCACTAAAAAGATTTTGGAGACAACAAATGTGGGGAATTCCAAAAAACAGAAGAATACTATTTTTTTACTTTAATAGAATATTTGTATTGAAAAGTAGATTTTTCGAGGCAGGGGATCTATCTTTTAGTTGGCAGCTTTGTGGGTAAAGAAATATTAGGCTGCACTTATATAGTGCCAAACCATTATTCTGGATGAATCTGGTTTCAGTAACTACCCCCAAATCATTGCCTGTTTAGAAATTAGAAAGCATGGTCTTTTTGGTCCCAATCCATAAAGAATACTTGTATATCTCTTGTACACATTTGCAACAGGACAACTAGGCCTGAAATAATCTTCACTTTTGCCAGGAACATTGGTGTGAGAAAAAAATCCAAATGGGATGCTTTATTAACAAAGATGAATTATTTTTGATCTTATATAAATGATGTTGCAAATTGACATAGAAATACATTCAGTTATCATGTCTAGATTCTGTAAAAGTGCCCTATAGTCTGCCAAAATATCCTCAAGGTGATGCTGTTTCCAATCCTTAGCACATGGATCAATGCAATATTATCCAGCATGCCAGAAACATACAAAGCATTGACAAGTGGTAGATTCCCCACCCAGCTTTAGCCCTTTATACCACATCTAGAGAAATGGTTTCCAGCACTTGAACATTTAAATTAAACTGTTATTTTAAAGCAGTATATAATTTGGCAAAAATCATTCTTACTCATGAAGACAGTTTAGGTCCAAGAATTCGGTAAAGAATTCTTGCTCATTGAATCAGCTCCAAATGGGGAATAATTAAGTATCTAATGGTAAAGAATACACATTTTGAGCATTTTAATGCCCAAATCACTTTAATCTTAATACATGTTTCTACTACTTATAAAAGGAGATAGATGGATAGGGCTTTTGTTGTTTTATGTTTTTTTTTTTTTCAAAGTAAACATGTCACTCTGAAATTGTGGGGATTCTAGGGAGAAGTCACGTATAAGTTGTCTTATGAAAATCTAGCCTGCTGAATTGTGTTTTGCATCCATGTGGTTGCTCATGCTGATTCCACTGTTTGACACACCTTTCCCACCTTCTTGCACCTGGCTGACATTTTCTGCATTTCTCAAGATTCAGCTGTAGGGTCCACATCATGATACTCGTGATACTTACATTATATTGAAATTATTGGTTGTGTGCCTGTGTCAAGAAGATCTGCAAGATCCTGTGGTCTGGAATGGTGACTTAAAGTTTCATCCTTTCCACCCGGCACAGTGCCTACCTGACTTACGATGGGCCGTTAAAAATGTATCTTGAAAAAGAGATAAAACAATTTAACCCAAAAGGAATTATGTATTTCACCGAAAGGGCAGCTGCTTCAGACAAAGCTGTTTACTCCTAGAGGTGAAATGATTTTCTTTTGAGTTATGTCTATGAAAAATGGAGTCATAAGGCAATTAGCACATAAAACAAAGGAATGGCCAGAGACCTACACTAAGACAAAGTATTTTTTGACCTGCCTTCCTTCAAATGACCTAATACACCAGTTATAACTGATAACTGGAATATTTTCTTTCTTTGAAAATATGGACATAGCTTAAAGGTACTCAAATTTCTCAATGCAAAAGCAACTCTTGGTAAATTTGCCCGTGAGTTTCCTCTCCATTATTGAACATAATTAGATGTTTAGCAATTCTTAGAATCAAGTGGATTTGTGTCAACAACACAGTGTTATGTTGAATTTCTTAAATATTAAAAAATATACAAATTAATGTCCAACCATGCATTTGCTGAAAGAATATTTTCTAAGGAATAAAAGTTACCGTAATGTTTCATTTTAAGACACTTATCTACAAACAAATGATCTCCAAACCAAATGACCACGTGCTCATTTGTGAAACAAACAAACAAAAAGTCATTGTGACTCTAATCTAACTTTTTTTTTTCTTTTTTTCACAGGATTCTCTTTTTCTTCCATCTCTGGGTCTGCTCCCCATTTTCCTCCCTTGTGATTGACAGCCAACCTTCTTGCCCTTAGTGGGGCTCAGTGGCAGTGAGGAGTCCGAAGCAAAGGTCAAGCTACACAGGTTATTGAGACAGGGACATGCTTTGTGATATTCCAGGTGAATCTGCATAAGCTTTTTTTTAATCTTTTTGCTGGCAACATCATGAGCAGGAGAAACTCCGTACTCTTAGCAATGAATGAGCCAACCATCCTGTCTGTCAAACGGGGCCATATCACAGGCTAGCCTGATGGATGGGGTGAGGGTTGGGAGTCAGTTGAAAGTTGAATAAATATATATTTTCAGATGGTAGCAACCCCTGGCTCAGGGGTGAAGGAGGAATTCCCAGGATGGCAGGCATTTATAACTCCTACTGTGGCTCATGCCCATATATAGACCCACCACCAGCCCAGTGTTTTCCTGAACTCATAAAAGAAATAGATGTCACACATAATAAGGAGCTCATCTGGTTTTGGAGACTGGCAGGCAGTCTTTGACTAAAGTTGTTAATGCACATGGACCCCCCCAATTTGTGGTGACTTAATATAAAACACATATAATTTGCACCTCCATTTAAAGACACTCATTCTTTTTTGAAGGAAAAAAACCTCAAAGATGATTTCCCAAGGATCAAAAAAAAAAAATATATCCAAATGCTTTTCAGAGTTAGTCATTCAAAAACTTAGTCTAAATATTCACCCAATGATTTTTAGACAAAAAAATAAAAAGTAAAAAGTCTGGGTCTATAGAAAACAAACTCCACAAATATCCATCCTATTCTTTATTTGACTATAAAATTATTTATGTCTCTTGACAAAATCCTATTTTGTCTCTTGACAAAAATGCTATTTTGACCAAATACGAATTCATAGATTTAGTTTGTTCTAATTTTATGTTGTTGGAGGGCTTTTTTTTTTTAAGTTCTTAAATTCAAAGAGGAAATTTTCAAAACTCCGTCTTTAAAAAGAACCCAAAATGACTAAAGAGAAAACTAGTATGAAAAAAGAAAATTTTGTCTAAAAATGTAAATGGATCAACAGACACTTGCCCCATGTATGTCTTCCCTGGAGCCTTTCTTCCAGGCCACTCCTCTGACAGAAAGGGGCCTGGACCACAGGGCTAGCCTGGCCTTCCTAATGCAACCAGCCTCCGTCATGGAAAAGGAATACCCGTGACCTAATTCAGCCATGGAAGCAGTTTGTGGCCACATTCGTAATTATATGATATTATGACAATGGGACCGTGAGGGCCCATACGTAGCTCTCATTGGTTTTACTTGCTACTGAGGATATTGCAGGGGCCTAGATGCTTCATTTCTTAAGGTCTAATTTTTTCTTTCTAATATACTCAAACCAGAAAGACTTCTCAGTACAGTAAGTTTATGGTTGTCCCTAGCAACTGAGTAGTAAATTTAGCCTACTAATTAATTTTCTGTATTTTGCCTTAATAATAGCAGTTAACACTGACTGAAGGCTTATTTGTGCCAGGAGTGGTTCTAAGTTCTTTGAGTCTAAGTTCTTTGAGTCTAAGTTCTTTGAGTCTAAGTTCTTTGAGTCTGTTTAGCCCTCATTTAAATAATTAATTCCATGAGTCAGTTGCTTTTGATTATCTCTATTTAACAGATGTGGAAACCCAGGTAAAGTGTTCTGTGCCTCTCCAACTCATGCTTTGAGCCATTCTGCTGTGTTGCCTTATACTTTAGATTTTCCTGAAATTATTCTGTTCGTAAAAAGGAAGTTCATACAAAATGGTTTTAACAGCTTAATTCTATTTTAATGAAAACTTTTTATGGCACTGTCCACATGCCAAGCTTATCATAAATGCTCTACACAGATAGAATCTTTGGTTGGGTCCTGAGAGGGAGGGAGCATTATTATTCCCATTGTATGGAAAAGAAAATTGTGACACAGAGAGGCTAAGTAGTTTGCCCATTGTCAGCCAGCTGGTTCCTACAGGGTAAGGAAAATGGGGTGGGCGGGTGGGGGGAGATGCATAAGCCAACTGTCGCAATTATTTTAGCTCTCTAGTCCTACCACTGCTATTTGCCTTTGAACAAATTGTCCCATCTTTCTGATTCTTAGCAAACCCCATTTATAAATAAAGGGGGGAGGGATTCCATGATCTCTAAGATCCCTTCAAATAGTCCTATTGATTTGGGTACAACAAACCTTGCCAAGTCACACAGAGAAAAACCTTGTTTATGCCAGCCTGAAGACTTAAAACACAGATTCCAACTTTTAAACTAGCTGTGCATCCTAACACTTCTCTGCAAGTCTCTAAGAACAGTCTTCGGGAAAGGATCTAGCAGGAAGCGAAGAAGGTAGAAAATATTCTGATTGTCTCCAGAAATGCCAATTTTGGTTCTGCATCCGCCAACAGGTCCAGATAATCCTCAAAACTCTGTTTAAATCCTGGCCCACTATGCAAGATAATGGAAAAGAGAAACTAGGGAAATTAGAAATTTGGGGGAAGTATGATAAAATAATAGAGACCAATGAAATTTAACACTACCTGGAGGTATCATTACACTTGCTTGTGACTCTTACTAGTGGAAACTCACTTTTGCTATACAGAAGAGCGAAATAAATTAATCCACAGCTTTAAGTGAGTTAATAGCTTAATGTAGATCCAATGTGGAAATAAATTAGGTCCTTTTAAATTGATTACAGCATGTCACACTAAATGGCAGATTACGAAGTATACTCACTTTGCAGTTGTATGTACAAATATGATTATATCCAGGACAAAACAAATACCCTGAAATGAAGTGACGCTTCTAGAGCTGAAGGCAATCAGAGAGATTATAACATCCACCAGAGGCCCAGAGGGATTAAGTGATTTGCCTAAGGTTATGCAGATAGTAAGTAGATATTCCAGGTTTTACCCAGGCTTTCTTGGGCTCAAGTTGAAGGAAGGCTTATTCTTCTGCAGCGTGCATGCAGACAACTTATTATAATGATAATAATAATTACAATAACCATTTACCCAGTACACTGAGCCAGGTACTCCCCTCTGTGCTCCCCTCTGTACATATAACCCTTTGCCCAGCCACTTGTATTGCTCTGAGGTCTGTCTAGTTATCCCCATTTTATAGATTGAATGACTGAGACAGCATTTGTGACTGTTCAAAGTTATACAGCTAGCAAATGCTGAGAGCTGGGGGTCTCGTCTCGCTCCTGAATCTGTACTCTTCCCACTAGACCCACTGCTTCACCCATGGGGACTAACATAACCACATCTTTGGCTCGTTTTCCTTTAAAATCAGTATTTGAGCCTCCTACAATGATAGTCTCATGCCCAAATGGTCAAAAGAAAGTAATGCCACTCTTGACTTCTAAGTCCTCACATTCAAAAGAAGAGGGCATCATAAAAGGTACATCGTTTCCTGTTCTTGAAGAGTAATTAATTGACTTTTAATAAAACCAAGTGTAAACAATCTACCAAATTATTAAAACATTACCTTTTTAGCCTATGTAGGCCATGGATTCAAGATCATGAACTTAAAATCAAAACCAAATAAGTCAAATCCAAGAGGATGAAAAGGGGCCATTAAGCCTGGTGCTCTGTAAATTAATATTTTGAGGTAAACTTAGAAGTATTATAGAAAATTACTATTTATTTACTGTTTCATTCTATTTGAAAGAGAAACTCCCAAATGTTCAACACTACCCTATATTTAAAAGTTAAAAATATACTGGAAATGGATGGAGTCATGATAGCACTGAGCACTTTGGGGGAGGGTAACTACAATCATAGTACAGTGTCATAGCGAAATATTTTAGATTTACCAGCTCAACTGTTAAATGTTTACTGTGTATTAGAAGCATTAGTTCCAAGGCAAAATGAAGCGATATTATGTTTAACTGTTTGTTTGGAAACTTCTTTTATTAAAAAAGATTTTAATGATGCTATATGCAATACAGGTGTGATAATACTCAATAAAGTATTGTGTAACTTGATATAGTGAACTTAGGAATGTAACAATCCATCTAGATGATGCCCATCCCCTCCTCCATTAGATCCCCTCGTAGCAAAATGTAAATACCCTTTTTAAAAAATAAAGAGACCTTTGAGCTGTTGGAGCAGAGTAGGGCGGGGCAAGGAAAGTGCTCTTTCCTGACATACTCTTTGCTTCTGGCTTTGACTTCATTTAGTAAGGTCAGTTCTCAAAGAACTTCTACAAACCCTTCTATGCTCCACAAAAGCACAGGAGAAGGAAAGCTTGTCATTCACAAGCAGCTATGGACAAAACCAGCGGCAGAGAACAAGGTTAGGGAAATGAGGGGGAGAAAAAAGTTGGAGTAAAGTGCACAGTTACTGTCAAAAAAATATATTATTTTGATTCTAAGAAAATTAAGATAATTTTATCTAATGAACTAGATTGCTGACCTTTTAATACATTTGGTTTTCATGGAACATACAATCACCATCGGACATAAAAGACTAGTTTGCTTTAAAAAAAAAATTGCTTGGAGTTATCTACAGGAATCTTGTGAACGCAATTTAAGGATAACATTCTGCAGCTCTTTGGGTATTGGATGATTTCCTCCGGTAAGTCCACAAGGAAATAGGGAAATGTTAAATTCACCGATTCAAATGGGCATTTCCCCAAATCTCTGACTCTTTTGCCCCCTCTCGCTCCTTCTTTTCCTAAATGCCAGTACTTTCCAGTTCTCCATCCTCTACCCCTATTGCGTGAGACCGGGAAATCATGAAGAGTTTCTCCTTGTTTGTAAACTGCCTCTGCACCAGCTGAGGTGGCCGGGCCGCGGGTGGTGGCCCTTGGCTGGGATCCTCCGAGGGGCTCTGCTGTGCCCCCGGGGCCGTGGCCGCCTCGCAGTCTGGACTTTCACTGGCTACTGCTTCCACAACCGACTCCAAAGAGGTGCCAGCCTCCCGCAGGGGGGTGTAGCCCTTATTGCAGCAGGATGGGTCATCCGACTGGGAGCTCGGCGAGTCTGGCCTGGCTGGGAGCGAGTCCTCCAGCCGCCGGGGCGGGGAGGGGGAGGCAGCTTTGGCCAGAAGGCTCGAGTCCAGCTCCGCGCTGCGCGGGGAGGGTGGGGGCTCGGGGGACGGTGGCGCCCGGTAGTCCGGGAGCCCGCTGGTGCTGCGGCGCCGCAGGGCCGCGTACCTGCCGGTCCTGGGCAGGCGGCCACGCTGCCCCCTGGCGGTGCGCGCCGCCGCCGCCGTGCCCTCGGGCTCCTCCAGCTCGCTGGGCGCCCAACGCGAGCCGCCCGGGGCACCGCGGAGGTCGGTCAAGCTCAGGTCGAGCTCGCCCCGCGGGATCTCCCGGGAGCCACGTTCCCCAGGCGGCCTCTGCCAGCTGCAGCTCGCGCCCTCCGCGTCCCCGTCCCCATCCCCGTCCCCGTCGCGGTCCCCTTGCAAGGGCAGTAGCGCGAAGGCGCTCAGCGAGGAGCCCACGAGGGAGCTGGCGGTGCTCTGGCGCCCCCAGCTCTCGGGTGGGCTGCAGGGCGCCGGGCTGCTGCTGCTGCTGGCAGCCGCGGTGGTGGCGGCGGCGGCAGCGGCCACAGCGGCGGCGGCAGCGGCGGCGGCCCGGCGACGGCTGGCCACGCCCGAGCGCTCGCGGTAGATGCTGTACACGGCCTCCGCCAGGTTCGGGGGCTCCCGCGAGCAGCGCGGGGACGAGACGAGGTCGGGCGGGGACGCGGCGCCCCTGGCCCCGCCGCCGCCGCCGCCGCCGCCGCCCAGCGCGGCGGGGTGGGGCCAGGAGCCCCTGGCCAGCACCGCCGCCCCGAAGGCGTCCCCCGCGCTGCCGCCGCAGCTCCCGGGCTTCAGCTCCAGGCCCCGCGACTGCACGTAGCTGAGGAAGCCGTTGAGCGGCGGGGCTCCGGGGGGCGCCGAGGCCGGGGCGGAGGACGAGGAGGCGGCGGTGGCGGCCGCAGCCGCGGCGGCCGCCAGGTCTTTGGCGCGGAGGCTGTGCACGTCGATGACGGTGGAGTAGAGGTCCCGCAGGTTGATGATCTTGGTCTTCTTGTCTCGATTCTCGTGGAGCACCGCGTTGGCGCAGATGAAGAGGAAGATGCCGATGCCCATGATGAGGGGCCCGAAGACCTTGAGTTTGTCAGAGTGCAGGTATCCAGAGAAGATGCGGAAGAAGAAACCCACAGACGTGGAAGAGGACGAAGGGCCGGCGGACCGCGCTGGAGGTGTGCTCCGGGGCGCGCCCACCAAACTAGAGTTGACACCCCCCGGAGTCCCCAGGTGGCTCCTGGACCGGTTTTTGCTGCCACCGCTGCCGCTATTGGCCGTGGTGAGGACGCGGTGGCCGCTGCCTGCGGCCGGCAGCTGCTTACCCCCTTCCCTGTTGGTCCCGTTGGCCTTAGGCCAGTAGCCCACCACCGCCATGGCTATGCCCACCAGCAGCACCAGGATCCCGCAGAGGGCAATGAGCCCCGAGATGGAGCACAGCTTTAGCTTGCCTTTCACCACCACCACATCGTTTTTGCGCCTTTTCTTGGCTTTCCGCTTGCGCTTGGGGACCTGGGTTGGGGGGCGGAGGGGATCCTGCTTTCTGGCGGAAATCCTCAGGAGCCCACCGGTGGCGATCATGGTGAGCCGGTGCCGTGCGGGGCTAGTCTCTGTGTCAGAGGCTTGTGTAGTGGGGGCGCCAGCTGCCCACTAGCTGCTCCGCCACCTCCTCCTGCTGCAAAGCAGAGGAAGACAGTCAGAGGGTACAGGCTTGGCTGCAGCAACATCCCACGCTCTGCAAACGTCCCGCTTCCAGGTCCCACCGCATGTGTACCCCCCACCCCGGGGCTACCCACTAAGCGAGGTGCCGCCGGATGTAGGGTCTAGGGGGTGGGGTAGATGGATTAGGGCTTGAGAAACGCTGTTGCAGTCATTGATAGAAGGTGATAAAACAATTTGAGAGAACGCCTTCTCCCCCGCCTCCCCAGCCCCCTTCCCACACACTCTGTAGGTGATATTCCAGCATCGCTCATTTCAAAACTTCCCAGCTGGCAGCTGAAGGAGTGCTGACCATTAGTAGAAACGAAATGTGGGGACTCAAAGTGGTGGTTGAGGACTTTCCTGGCAAAAGCCTTTCCCTTTGTCCTATGGGAATCAGAAGACTGCCCAAGGGAGCTGTACAGGAGGTTCAAGTCTCTAAACAGAGGAATTTGTCAATGTTTAGCCCAAAGTCACTAAAACAGTCACAAAAGTTACTATTTTATAAAGACAAAAGCAATTTTCATCACTGGATGAAAATTAAAGATCACATACTGGCAGGCAGATGGCTTATTTACTGCAGAAAATTAATAGAGAGTTCATTTCGGGGAGAACACCAGAACTACGTCAGTCTTCTGGCAATAAATCCCTTCACAAAGTTGTCTCCCACCTATTGCTGTTCCTGCAGCTAAAGGCAAGCAGCATTTTTCCTCATCTCTTCTCGCAACATCTGGACAGCTTCCTGGGGTGGAATATTTAGTTTTAGGTAACTGGTTATGTAACTGAGCTCTTCCTTCTGGCCTCCTCTCCTCCCTCAGAGGAACTCCCTTAAAGGTATCATGTGCTAAATCTCATCAGGGACTTTGAGAAGTCCCCTAGAATCTCTAGGAGGAAGATTTTTTTTTTCCTCCTGTGGGAAAATTACAATCATAAAAAGAAAAAAAAAAAAAGACCAACCACTCTGCCATAATAGCTTTCTGACGCCTTATTAATGTGCCAACAGCACTCTTCAGAATCCTAATATTCAAATGAGAAGGCAATTAACTAGGGATAGCAGTCCACATAATAATGATGATTTGTAGAATGACATCTCCCCCAAGTGAGAGCTTGTTTTCTTCATCTTTCTTTCATGAGGTCATTTTTAGGAAGGGAAGGTGGCAACAATCAATGCACTATCCTATAGGAAGTTTAGTCATTTATAATAAAGCCTGGTAGGTAAATGCACAGATGTGTCTTTGTGGATATCTGTGAGCTTCTAAAAATTTCAATCCTCCTGGATCCCCAGAGTAAAACATTTTCTGTTCCGTTGGTTGTGTTCCCTCCTATAATAGAGATGCTAAAAGTAGGGGCATTGTATGAATTTGAAAGGTTCAGATATCACTCACAAGCCTTTTGGTATTTTATCCTTTATGAAATAATTCATGTCTTAGAATAAATTACCCTTTGAAAATGTGGGATTACTTGGGAAGAATTTTGCTTTTAATTGGTGCCTGGGTAAAGAGCTTTGGCCCTTGATCCCCACCATTATATCAATACAGGCAGAATCTTTTCTCCACTGTTGGAAAAGCAAACCGTAATCAGCTCTTTACAATGTTTGCAAATCAATGTCTCCTTGGAACTTAGTTGGTTTTCAGTAAAGAGAAATACTAGGTAGGTTAGAGAGGGGTTAGTAGAGAGAATACATCTATAAGCCTTTAAAATTTTGTTTTAAGAAGAGGCTGCACCAGTAAGTACAAACAGATTGTAAAAAAAAAAAAAAAAAAGAGTAGCTACTGTTCATCTGTCACCCCCCAAAATAAGCACATTTATTGTGTAGTTGTAACATAGACCCTGCTGTTTTAAGTGATCCCTAGACTTGCAGCATCTCTAATGCAATAATCTGGAGATCTGCAGTTATTTTAAGGATTCAGGATCCAGACATTTTAGAAACAAACCTAGACTCAGTTGGCAGGGTGGGCTTTCCCAGAAGAGAGAAGGGCTAACATTTTGTTGGGCACTGATAAGGTGCACCGGGATGCTGAGCATCTTTGGGAAAGAAGGTACCCACATGCATTTCTCCTTAGTAAGGCAGCTTTGGCTCTTGGCAGACAGAATGTAAGGAAAATTGGAATGGATTTCAACAATCATTTACAGATCTTTAAAATTAGTTTAATAGCTAGTAATTAACTCCCTAGTTTATTATTCCTTCAGCTCCCTTGAAGGCTGAACTCCTTTATAATGTATTGCCATCTGACGTGAAATACTGACAAAAGTCAGATGGCAAGGAAGACCTACCTTCGAGGCTTTTCTTCACATATAATGAAGGGAAACAAACTTAGCAGTCGAGGTTGGCTGCCCTCGCAATTTACTGCCTGATGCTGGTCTTTCCGCGGTTAAGGAATGGAGGATGGGGGAAGCATAGGAGGGATGTCTAAAAATACAACTGCTTCCAAGAGAGACATTCAAGTTCTTGGCTCATGATGGATTAAGCCCCACTCGGCGTTTGAGGCTCCCAGCACACAGTCTGGGAGCGCCCTGCCCTGCCGGGGCTCAATCCAGATCTTCGACCCCCACTCCCTAATTGGCAGGACAGCGAACCCCTTGCCCTGCTATTTGGTCTGCTTATTTATGTTGGAGTCACATGAGTGCAGCCGCTGGGAGTCCACCTCTAGAAAGAACACAGGCAGGAGAGAAGTGAGGGCAATCCTGAGCTCGCAATTTTTCTGGGCAGCGCATCCCGTGCAGCCCGCCCAGGAAAACGACTCTCCCGGAACAGCAGCCCGGGGCACCGGGGCTCCGGGCCGCAGGGGTCGGGAAGGGCAGCTCGGGGGCCGAGGGACTCACAGAATTGCTCAAAATGGCAGCACTATAAGCAAACAATATCGCTCACTTACCCGGGAAGGCTGGGGCAGCTCCGGGCCGGAGAACGGGCGCTCGGGCGACACAAAGGAACCATGGAGAAACTTTTTCAGCCCGAGCCGACGGCGGGGCGCAGGGACAGCGCCTCGGGGCCCACCAGCCGAGTGCGGCTCAGCAGCCCAGCGGGGGCGAGCGCCAGCCCCAGGTTCGCAGCCCCCTCCGCTGCCGTGGCGGGAGCCATTTCCAAGAGTTTCCAAGAAGTGTCAGGTCTTCCGCAGCCCGCATCCTGCCTCGGAGCCGTCCTCCCAGCCGCCGCTCCTCCTGCGCCTCCCCGCGAGCCCTGCCGCGGCGCTCCCGGGCGGGCCCCAGCGCCTCTTTTGTGTGGCTGCGGCGCGCCGGGCTCCGCCGGGTGGAGTTGAGCCCGCGGCGGCGGCGACGGCTGGCGCGGCTCGGGGCCGCCGGACTCGCGGCTGTTGCTAAGAGACTGGAGCCATGACACAGGGAAATTGCGGCAGGATGGCAGTCGGTACCCGGCCCGACTCTGCTGCTCAGGGGCCCACCCGCCCCCCGCCCCGCCCCCCGCCTCCTCCCAGGCACCGCTCCCCCCCCACCCCGACTCCGCGCCGGCCTCCCCGCGCTCCCCCCACTTCCTCCGCAGCCCGCCGCCGGTGCCTTCGGGGGAACCGCTTCCCCGAGGACCAGGAGGCGCTAGGGGAGGCGGATTGTGGCGGAGCGGGGTGGAGTGGGGGGAGGGGGGTGGAGACGGCGAGGGGAGCGAGGTGAGGGGCGTGGGGCGGAGGAGGCCGGCGGGGAGCGCTGGGCGCGCGCCACGTCGGCCTCGGCCTTCCCCGCCCCCGGGGCGCCCCGGACCACCGCCCGCCTTGGCCGGGAGCTTTGTTCTTTTCCCTCCAACTACCTGTCTGAGCGGCGCGCCGGCGGGCGCCCAAAGGAAGGGCCGTCACTCCCGAGGGTCTCCTCGCCAGCGTCCGAAGGGCGCTCTGGGTTGCGAGAGGGGGCAGTGCCCGCGTCTGCCGCCCTCCCGCCCTCCTGTCCTCCCTCTTCCTCCTCCTCTTTTGTTGCCTCCACTCTCGGACACGACACAGCCTGGGCTGTTTCTCCCCCTCCCACTTGGGAGTTTGCGGTGTGGACGCACAGCGAGCACAGTAAGTTGTCCCCCAGCGAACTCGGGCCGGCTGAGTGGAGGCGCCCCCGCCGCGCCGGGCGCACCGCGGGCCCCGGGGCAGCCAGTGCCTGATGCCCTCGCGCCCCAGCGGAGCCGGGCTTTCTGACCGGCCTCCCCGGGACCGCCGCATCTCCCCGGCACGCGGGGCAGCTGGGGCTCAGCGGAGATTAGAATCGGTTCGGGGGCGCTTCCTTGGGCAGCCCCTCTTGCTCCCACCCGGTGCGGTAATCAGCAAGCATTAAAAGGAAAAGTATAATTCTCCGGGAATCAGGGTTAGGATCAAAGAGGGGGAGGTGGGGGCAGGGAGGATGTCCAAAGTCCCTACGTCATTTTAAAAAATGCGAGAGGGAGAGAGAGAGAGATAGCCTGTTTCCTAGCTCATCCCTGTCCTCTCAACTGTAAAGTAAAAATGACAGGGAAAAGAGAATTTCAAAAGTGCAATTTCCCCACGGAGTATTGAGAAAGTAAGAAAGATTTTAATTATCTATTGAAGTGAGGCAGCCAGGATTCAGGAAGAAAGCAAGAGAAGAGCAGACGAAACAAGCGCTGTCTGAACTTTGGGGTGCAGACAGAAATCTTATGATGGTGGTGTGGAGTGGGTGTTGTCTATGCTGAGTTTTGCTGTTTAAGGATCCACAGAATCCCCACAGGAGGGCTTTGCTGGCCACCGTTCCAGTTACAAGATTGTTCCTCCCTAACACACACATCCTTCACTTGTGTTTGAAGCTCAAGCATACACTTTTCAAAAAGAACAATAAGGACACAAACATTTACAGATGCAGTGATATAAATGTGGGCCATGTTATATGAGGTGAGGTCGGTCGGAGATGGTGGGGAGATGGGAGGGAATGAAGGAGAAATGTTTCCTAAAAGGAAACTCTGCACCTGCCTGTTTGCAGGGTGACCCCTGTCACCCTTTTCAAGCAAATAGTGAATCTGGGTGATGATCAGGGTGTTCAGAACCCACCTCTTTCCACTTCTCTATTCCTGCTCAGATTATGAATGCTAGAAAACAAGCCATGTAAAGGGAAAGTTTTAAATTCCACATCAGATTCTTTCCTTTTAGAGAAATCACCGCAAAGGAGAAATAACTAGGTCTAGCTGTCATCTGTAAAGGTTTTTTGGCTCCAAGCTTCCAGATTTCTTGAATCTCAATAATAATCTTGTAAATGTTTTGTACAGAGACCGGATCTGAGATCTCATTTCATTACACAGCTGGCTGCCAGGGACCAGGGGTGGCACCTCCTCTCCTTTGTGGGCCTCTGTTTGCCAATCTGTATGAAGAGAATAATATTGCAGAACTTCATTAGGATTTTAGAGGGATTAAGTCATTAACAGTTTCTAATTTCTGCATAAATTATAGTCATCGTTTGCACATTTAAAACTCACTTGAGGGATCTAGAGAAGAAAAGAATCCTTTTCTAGATAAACAGGCCTTGGACATAGCTAGTTGTGTTTTTTTTTTATGTTGATGACTACAATAAGATTTATGGTTTATTACTTAGAGGCTTCCTTCCAAACTGAGCTCTTTGGAACTCTGAGCTGTTCTATTTAACCTGAGTGTTACCACCTTCAGTAATTTTCTGTTTTTAGCTCAGGGTATCAGAGGAAATCAGACAGATCCCATCTGTTTCCAGAGGAGTCCTTTATCCTCTCTGTAATAATAGAGTATCAACATACATTCCTAGGGGTCTCTGAGTTACGTAGAGTTATTTTATTTGGCCCCCCTGGAGTTGTTTTCCTTCTGGTTCCACTGGCCATTTCAGTTGCGATGATTTCTGGGATTGTGGGATACTAAGTCCCTGCTAAGAACCAAAGGGCTAAGACTACCTAATCGTGATCATTCGTTAGTGTCTCAAGAACTTGGAGCTCAGGACAACATTTGGAACATGTTATAGCGGGATAGCAATGAAGGCATTGGGAAAAAAAAGAAGAGGAAAAAGATGAGCTTCATTTAGTTGGATTAAACTGTGACCTGAAACCTTTCACTTGCTCTTTCTTAAAAACAATCCTTATGTAATTTTTTTCAGTTTCATAAATTATTCACAACCCATTTGCTTCCCCTGATATTTCATCAATGTGGCCTGGCTCTGCAGCCTGGGCTCCCAACGCTGCCAAGGGGGAGCTGCTGGCCGGCCATGGGTCCAGTGAGACCCCTCTGGGTCTCCAGGAGCCTGCAGGTGGAAAGGGTTGGCTTACCTCAACAGCTCAGCAATGCCAACGTCTCTGCAAGCCCCACTGTCACAGATTGCCTGGGCTACAGAAACAGAGGTAGTTTAGTTCAGTGGGTTCTGGAACCAGTTCTTATCCTCCACTAACTAACTACTTCATGTAAGTAAGTAAATGACTTAATCTTGCCTGCCTCAGTTTGCTCATCTGTAATTGGGACAATGACACTAATCCCTACCTCATGGCATTCTTGTGAGGATAAACAGAGTTCCTGTAAATTAATGCCTCGCACGCGGTAGAGGCTCATTAAATTTAGCTTTCAACCTTGTTAGTCCTAAGATCCTCTCCCAGCTTGTTTTCATCACTCTCCCATCCTATTTCTATTCATCAGGATCCACTTGGGACCGTACCCGCACTTAATCTCTCTGGAATGAGGTTACGGAATCAACTGCTGTGATTGAACTTTGCTGCCCGTCCGCACGGTGGAGGCCCGGTGCCGCTCACCACAGCCCACTGTCCAGGAGGATGAGAACAGCCTCCCCATCGCTGCTTTCCTCCCTGTGGCCAGGGCCCTTTCATTTCACTCTGCTGGAGAACCCCGCTATCAAACTCGTCACTCTGCAGTCAAATTCGAAAGTCTGTGAAAACGCAACCAAGAGAACATCCTTCAGCCTGAAGGTTTGAGGTTCTCTCAGAAAGGACTCTCAAGCCATTTTTTCAACAACAGAAGAAGGAACCTGTTTATCCCAAGGTTGAACACAGGACATAAAATTCCTCCTTTCCTCGTGGCTTCATACCCTGCCAGGAAGAAGCAACATGACAGGAAAAAGCGTGACCAAAAAAAGCAATAAACTAGGCAATAGATTTCACAAATAAAAACATTGCATGGGACATAAACCTAAAAACAATTTGTTGTTGATCTGAAATTCAGATGTAACTGGGCCTCCTGTCTTATCTGCAACTCCCAACACAACATCCCTTGGTAGCCTCACAGATGTTTCCATGGTACATGTGAAGGAGGAAAGAGCCTGAAAGAAAATGTGAGCTGCAACAGTACATTAAAAAGCCTCACTAGATTCCCTCTGGAACAGGAGAGGCAGAAAAACATCGAGCAGAGCCCGGATGGATCAAGAGCACTTGGCAGCGTAAGGGCAGTTTTTCCACAGCCAGGCCGTGCTTGGCCTGGGGTTTTCTCACAGTTCGAGGTTCCAAGGTTCCTGTTTCTAGCCCTTGAGCATGGAACCCCGCCCTGCCAGAGGGACGGGCGCTTGCCTCCCCATCTACTCCCCCGAGGCCCACAGGTGAACCTCTGAGACACAGAACTCAGCAGCACTTTCAAGAACTTCAGTTCGGAAACAGGGTAAACTCATGCTAGCGTCAAGTTCATGATCAAGACTGTTTCTTGTGTTTCTGAAAGGTGTCAAAGAGTTCAAGCCCAAAAGCTTTCACTACACAGGAAAGGAAATGATGAAAAGTCTACAGAGCATTCAACAGAACCCATCAGATGGGGGACTCTCCCTCTGGCCGGGATAGGTGGCCATGTGGCAAGAGCAGCCTACACTCTGCCTTCAGCCTTGATCATTCTTAACATTACAAATCACCAGGCTCTTGATTAGAAACCAACTGGGGTTGTTTTCTCTAATAAGTGGTTTCATTTTTGTACATCCCATTTTCCCCTACAGCCTGCATTTTCTACCATTTTCCATGTACACTATCAAAGCTAGAGTGTGTGTCTTATAAAATAATTGAGGTCTGAGATGAGAAACTGGGGTGTGTTGGCAGACCTGAGAGCAGATCAAAGCTGAGCTAGGAAAGGGCTTTGCAGAGGGGGCTCCATCCGTGGAATAGTCCAGGACAGCCAACGGCTAAATTTGCCCTACGTTCCCCAAAGTTACCCTAAATGTCCACACTCAGGTCGCTCCTCTTATTTCGTACCATCTACAAGCACTATGGAGAGACGGACTTGTCCTACTGAGAACTAATAGGAACTCACATGTCTGATCTCCTTTCAGAATTAATTGTGATGTGAGCTGCTGCAAGTACCCAGCAGGAAAGAAGAAACACAGACAAGGAAGTGGTTTTCAAAAATAAAGAAATGTTAGAGTCCAAGATCGGTGCTCGGGTGACACGTCTCTGATTCATCCACAAAGCATTTTCTGAAACACTGCTTGTGTGCCCAGCTCTTGGATTCCTGCGTTTATTCACTTAACAGGTATTTCTTGAGCACCTACTGTGTTTAGTTCTCATTCTAGGCACAGGGGATAGAGTGGGGAGCAGTGTGAACAAAGCCCCTCTCTTGGAGGGGGGTGGGCAGAAAATGAGCATACACATACAAGGGAGACGATTTCAAAATTTGGTGAGTGTTACAAAGAAATTCAAAGCGGGTGCTATGACTGGTCAGAAGGAGCTGGAAGAGAGTCATTTAGACTGGGTATTCAGGGAAGGCCACCAAGGAGTGACATGTACACTGAGGACTGGAGGCTGAAAAAAAAGCTGACCATTTGAAAGTAGAGGACGTGGCCTTACTAGCCTATAATTCAGTTAGATTTCATCCAAAAATTATCAGTGAGCAACACCAGGCAAGAGAGAGTAAATCTCTCATGCTAGAAGACTTTAGAAGAAAATGATCACTGGGGAGAAAAAAAAAAAAAAAGAGTTAAGGAATACTTAACAGATGTGGATCCCACCCTGGACCTGGAAGAGATTTGGATTAAGTGGCTACATGGAGTGAAGGCACCGAGTTGGACAGGTGAGCAGTAATGGACATGACCTCTCTGGCAGTAGGGGCCGAGAATGCCATTGGCGGACCTGCCACGATGCTTTCAACAGGAAGGGGCCTCCAGGTACTCAGGGCTTTTGCTCCTCCACGTGTGGTCTGTGGACCAGCAGCCTCAGCATCACCTGGAAGCTTGCTAGAATGCAAAATCTTGGGCTCTGTCCCAAACCTGCTGAATCAGAATCTGCATTTTAACCAGATGCCCAGATGATCTGTGTGCACAGCAAACTTTGTGAAACCCTGTGCTAGTTCAGATCTCCCATTTTAGGGATGAGGGACCAGATTTTACCCCATCCCCATCTTTGCATGATATGTGCATGCATGCGTGACACAGAGAGAATTCTGCTTTTAACTGTTAGTTTCAGTAATGAACGCAGAGGTGTATAACATCTGTGCCCAAATATGCATTTCTTACATAGGGCAACCAGCCTGGTTTTTAGCTCAAATAGAAGAAGCAAGTTAAAACTTGGTCACTTTGCAGGTTTATTTATCTATGGAAAAAAACCGGTTTGGTGGATTTGAGTCCCGAATCCAGCTTTCTAGAAGATCAGATGACTGTTCTTGGATTACCCTTTGGATTAAGACCACTTATACTGAAGTAACTTGGCCCCTTCTAGCCATGTGATATTGAGCAAGTTACTTAAGCATCTGGATGTAGTTGTATTGTCTATAAAGGGTGATTTATAACTCCTCTCTTTTAAGGTTGTTGTGAGGAAGAAATGAGGTCATCAGTGGCAGCTTGGAGGTAGGGAAGAGGTGCCCTGGTCCCCATTACCTCTCCCCACAAAGTACCCCTAAATGAACATATAGCAGCAACAACTCAGTACTTGCTGTGTCAGTGTTCCCCGTCACATCATATCACCGGCCCTAAGCACGTGCCGTAGAGAGATCTTGGAGCCACCACCATAGGTGTTTCTTGGGCTGCAGGCAGTGAGGCCTGTGCAGCAGTATTCACATGTTAGTGGTTGTGGTGATGATGGTGAATAGTGATAGAGAGCTCATCAGTGTTGGGTACTGGAGATGCAGCGGAGGGTAAAAGCTACCTATGAAGTTTGGGTCAGATCCAAAAGACAGGGAGATGTTCCTCAAATCACTTTGTAGTTCTGCCTGAGTCCCAGGCAGGTGGCAGTGGCTTCTTGGCCTCTGCTCTGTCACCCCCTTACCTTCGGAGCTTCAGCACCCCTAGGATAACTGTGTTTTGAAGTCAGCTTGGGTTTCCTCAGTCTCCCAACTGTGCCACTGTGACCATGATGCGAGTCCCACAATTTGCGCCACTGTTAGGAATTCAGGCGGTGGGCCTCCCTGAGCTCCCCAATGTTATGGTATCCCCACTGCTGAGTTACTGAACAGCGAATCTTTATGTCTGGGGCTCCAGATAAGCAGGAGCCAAAGGGCCACATGGAGAATTAAATTTCACATTTGAAGAGGGTGCCACCCAATTATTCTTTTATTACACACGCTTTTCACATGACCCCATAGTAACATCTATGGTGCATTTTTATTCTTTGAGGGTAGAAAGTCATAGCAAGAATAGAAAATTGAATCACCCAAATTACCATCACAAAGCATATATGTGTCTAATACATAAAACCAATAAATCAGCACTGATGGCATATCTGTACCCAATGAAACTCTTCTGATCCAGTGAGAACCACAAAAGATATGTTAAATGATTAAAATGGGCTCAAAGTAATATTGATAAAAGTTTTCTTTCTGAAGAATGAAAGTCACACCACAGTTTTTACACTAAGCTTAGTTCTGAATTTCTGTAAAATCTAAGTGATAACAATTTAAGCTGGCTTCTTTATACTGAAGAAGATTGAAGGATCATTTCTCAGAAAAAAAATCACAAATATTTTCTCTGTCAAGCAAAATGCCAACATCACTTCTTGACAGGCAAGGTAAAGTGATTACACAGCTTTTTATAGAGGTAAAATATTGGTATGGTATTTTGGAAAATGATATGTAGAAAAAGCAGAGATAATATTTCAGAATATGCCGGTTTTTATTATTCTCCAAAGCCACTTCCTCCAAAGATCAGGGTTTGGCTACAGAAAGGTCTGTGGCATTATGAGTACTTACAGCAAATCGTGAGAGCTTAATGTATTCATCTCACAAAAGCAAAGAAGCTGTGTCCCACATTTCCTTCAAATTCCTCCCAATTACTTATAACTTCTGGCTTTGATGACATTAATATTAATGAAATGATAGAAGATTTTGATACCAATCAGTGTTCCAGCTCCATCTTCTCCCCCCTGCCCCAGGAAACAATGTTTCGCCCATTTACAGAGATAAATATATTATGATCAAGACTGAGAATCTGCGACCCAAGGGAGGGGAATTAGAAGAGATGGTAATTTGCAGCCGTCGCTGTAAGAGCTTGCACATTAGAACATAGATTTAATGGCTTGCTCTAGAAGTCTTAGAACTCCGAGGCTATCTGCCAGGTCCCCCTGTAAGCAGTGAAGGGATTTCTGCAGGAGTGCCTGCTAAAGCAGGGGGCACCTGGTCGGGGCAGGGGTCGGGGCGGGATCAGGAGTCCCACTTCTCAGCTGGGAGGAAGTTAAAAGGCTCCAGGACTTCATCAGTGGCACCAGCTCTTTGATTATCTGGGCCTGTCTCCACGGCATGTAGAGACATCCAAAGTCTCTGTAGTCTTCCAGTGGTTTCTAAACCACCTCAAAATGGTCATTTTCATACCCTTTTCCTGGATGATGCTTTGCCTCACAAGGTGAGGTGGAGACCGGAAATGTCCTATTTATATAAAGGATGTAGAAAGTTAACTAGATAATTTGATTCCCTCTTTTTTTTTGCAGCCATAAAAATCTCAAGGGCATATTGCATAACCTCTTGGACACAATACATATTAATGCACTATTTAAATGATGCATAATGTTGAATAGTTGGTATTGAATGATGTGATTTGAAGAAAGTACTAGATGGCTTTTAAAGATTCCTTCCTGGCTTTCAATCCCTCATATTCTTCCTTAAAGCTGTGGAAGCTGGAGAAAGGTCCTTTATGTAATGTCAGTAGAGGCCACTGCACTTTCTACTTCTCTGTGTAACCTAAAAACATCGGTTTGTACAAAACACACTAAAAATTCCGATGTCCCAAAACGTAGAGAAGCTACTGAGTTTGGCTTTATACCACCCTGGATTTGGCCCTTGCTTGGATGAGTGACCGTCCAACTCCTTCAGGAGGTGGGACACTTGAAAACCTCAGGGCTCTTTTGGGGACATTTTCAGATACTGAACTTAAAATAAATTTATGATTTGGGATTGAATCACAATCATCTAACATAGATTCCCACATAGGAATATAGTAAGCAGCAGATATTTTTTTTAAGATTTTATTTATTTATTCGACAGAGAGACACAGCGAGAGAGGGAACACAAGCAGGGGGAGTGGGAGAGGGAGAAGCAGGCTTCCCGCCGAGCAGGGAGCCCAATGCGGGGCTCGATCCCAGGACTCCGGGATCATGACCTGAGCCGAAGGCAGACGCTTAATGACTGAGCCACCCAGGCGCCCCAGCAGCAAATATTTTAAGGAATGCTTATGGAAGAAAACCTTAAAAGTAGGAACTCTTGTGTGATCACATCCTAAAAATTGGACAAAAAGCACAGTCATTTACCTGAGCCAGGGGACAACTTGACCTAGTTATGGAACAACAGTATTCTTCAAGAATATACTTTTGGAAAAGATGGCCTTAGCTATCGTGATGGTTAGATAACTAAGGATCTTTGTCTTTGGCCGTTTTGGGGTCTTGGGGAGTTTTGTTTGATTGGTTTTTGGTTTTCGTTTGCTTTTGCCACTTAACATATTGACCTTCAGGATCACACAGCAAACACCTACCTGCTTTCTTATTCTTTCTCTCTGTTCTGGCCTCTTTCAGCAAAGCTCCTTTTCAGGTTTCCCTAGCTCATTAACTACCTTGTTTCTCTGGACAATACCCCAGAGGTATTAGTTGGCACTTTTCCCCAGTTGAACCTCGTATTTTTCGCCCTAGCACATTTTCTTTATCCAAGCAAATTTCTTGCTATTGGTCTCTATCCTTATGGGCGCCTGGAATACTTGCTTCATTTGTCTCACCACTAGCTAGGGTACTGTTTACTCCCTTCTTCTGACCATTAGTGAACTCACAGAAGGTTCAGGACTGCCAGGGGAATTTCTCCTCTGGTTATTTGTATTCAGAACCTCACTATTCTTAGAGGGAGAAGTACCTAGAGACCGATATTCTTCTAAGACAGAGCAAGAGTTCAACCCACTTTGAATCCTTTTTTGAAGAAACATTTCATGAAATATTTCTCGAGGTAAATCAGGTAATAAACTTAGGTTGCATTCAAACACTCCTCTGCATTTCCATCTCAGGCATTGTATCACGAGTGTTGATTCTGTAGATTATTTAACACTTTCTCCTCACAGCATTTCTGTACGAGGTTAATGTTCGTGGACTAGGTGTTTGCAAAATCCTCTTGGCGGTTTTCCTGGTGGGTCCTTCTCCAACCCCCACTCTCCTAGGATTTTCAGGCAGAAGGATCGTGAACCCTGTGCCTCTAGAAGGAAACTCTCCTTCCTTTGCCAGAAACTCTTCCTTGCCTGTACAGCCTCTCTGGCCTTTCCTTGCCATCAGCTCGGCAGGGCTCAGGGATGCCATCTGTCTTCTTCTATAAGTAGCCACCATCATCCCTCTTCTCTCCTCCTTGGGATATTGCTGTCCCCAAACTCATGCTCAGAGGGGGATGTTTCTTCCTGACTATCACCTTTCTCACTCCCTCCAAACAAATGTACCGGCATTTTTTTTTTTTTAGAGTTTTGCTGTCAATCACATGGCCCAATAGCCAGCATAATATAAATAATACACCTTAGGAATTTACAGGGATTCCAGGATCTTACAAACTGATGAGATTGTAAATGGAAGTCCCATTGGTTTTGTTGCAGGTTATTTTATTTCTGAGAGTGTGGCTCACCCATCCTCTCCTCCTGCCCTACAACCAGCAAGACTGCACTGATCCATTCTTCATCAGGGGCCTTTTCCCAGCACTGTAGGCCTGATGGCTTAGGAGGAAACCTCAGGCACAGACTAGTCTAAAAACTGTGGATCATTTGCATCTCAAATGCCTTCTTCACTGGAAAGGTGGCCTGGTCTCTGCCTGGAACGCTAACTATTGCCTCCCCCCCACCCCCAGCCCCCCGGCCCCACCACTTCCCAGTCTTGCTTACTAATTATGGTAACTCGAGCTACCATTCTATCAGCTGGACAATTGTCCCTTCATTTGTCTAGAAAGTAAGCTCAATGAGAGCCGCTACTTGATCCTGTTCGCTGCTGTGTCCCAAACACCAAAGAAAGTGACTGGCAATTACCTGTCATGCATCTTCCATGTAAAGACAGTGAATGGATTTGTGGACAAAAATTAATTAGAAATATTAGACAGCATCCCATTAATCAAGGAGCCTATATAAGTGGAAGAATTGGAAGGAGGTTCTACCATTTGAATAAATGTAGTAACACCATTTTTATGGATGTAATGACAAAGATTTGCAAAGATTTGCATTGCAAAGATGTCAATTATTTCCTTAGCTTAATACAATTCCAATAAAAATCTGACTGGATTTCTCTTTTTTACCCCATGGACATTATTCTAGAGATTTACCCAAGAGACTTGAAAATATGTTTCTGCTTAAAACTTGTACATGAATATTTATAGCAGCATTACTCATAATGGCTAAAAAGTGGAAACAACTCAATGCCCATCAGCTTGTGAATGGATAACCAAAATGTGCATCCATACAAGGAAATACTATCGAGCAAAAAAAGGAATGAAGAGGGATGCCTGGGTGGCTCAGTCAGTTAAGCATCCAATTCTTGGTTTCAGCTTAGGTCATGATCTCAGGGTCTTGAGATGGAGCCCACCTCAGGCTTTGCACTCAGCGGGGAGTCTGCTTGAGATTCTCTCTCTCTCTCTCTCTCTCTCTGCCTCTGCCCCTCCCTCACCAAATACCTAAATGAATCTTTTAAAAAAAGGAATGAAGAACTGACATGGTACAACGTGGACAATCTTGAAAACATTATACTCAGTGAAAGAAACCAGGTGCAAGAAATCACATATTTGAATCTATCACTCCATTTGTATGAAAAGTCTAGAGAAGATAAATCTACAGAACAAGAAAGTAGAGCTGTGGTTGTGTGGGGCTGGGGTGAGATTGAGGAGTGATTATAAAAGGGCACAAGATTTATTTTTGGGGTGATAAAAATGTTCTAAAATGAGACTGTGGTGATGGTTGTACAACTCTGTAAATACACTACAAAAAAAAAAAAACCTGAATAAATAGTATACCAAAAAGGAATGAATTATATTTTATGTAAATTATATCTCCATAAAGCAACATAGAACACTCTAAAGTATTTACGTAAGAATAGGGAGGTATGAGGAGCCAAAGCACTTCTGACCAAAAAGTGGTGACAAGACAAAAATCATTTCTCTTGGGAAAAGTCTTAAAAAGGGAATTTCTGGATTAGAGGGGATACACAACAGGAATAATAACAATAATCGAATAAACTAAAAATTTATGTATTTATATTGAGAATAAACAAATAAACCTGCGTCAGAACTTCACACCTTAAATAAGATGTAACCTAAAATATATTAGATTTTAAAGTAAAATGTAAAATTATAAAATGTTTAGGGGAAAACTCTGGGACAGATTTGGACATGGTGAAGAGTTCTTGCACATGCACAATCCATATAAGAAAAAGTCAATAAACTTGACCTTGTCAAAATTAATTTTTTTTTTTTTTTTGCTCTGTGGAAAACTGACTCATTAAGAAGATAAAACGATAAGCTACAGGCTGGAAGAAAATATCTGTAAATCACACGTCCTGACAAAAGACTCATGTCTATGATACATAAAGAACCCTCCATCCTCAACAGTTTAAAAAACCCCAAACAATCCAATCAGAAAATGGGCAATAGACATGAATAGACATTTTGCTAAAAAGTATGTATGGATGACAAATAAGCCTCTTGAAAAGATGTTCAACATCACTAGTCATTAGGAAAATGCAAATTAAGATTGTGATGAGCTTCCACTACATTTCTCCTAAAAGAGCTGAAATTAAAAAAAAAAAAATAGTCACAATATCAAGTGCCTATGACGTTGAGGAGAAACAGGGTCTCTCATGAATTGCAGCTGGGTATGTAAGTGGTATAATCACTCAGAGTAATTTAGCTGCTTTTAAGAAAAATTAACATACCCTTGTTATATGACCTAGCATTCCCATGTCTGGGCATTTATCCTGAAGAACTGAAAACTTGTATTAACACAAAATCCTGTACACAACTGTTTATAGCAGCTTTTACATGTAAGGCCAAAATCTGGAAACAACCAAAATGTCCCTCAATAAGGAGTTAACTAACAAATAGTTAAGTTCTGCTACCTCCCTATCATGGAAGCCAACTCAACAATAAAAAAAGAAAAAACTATTGATAGATGCAACAACTTGAATGACTCTCAAGTGCATTGGGCTGAATGAAAAAAGCCGGTCTGAAAGGGTTCATATCGTATAATTCCATTTCTATAACATTTTCTAAATGCCAAAATTGTAGAAATAGAGAACAGATTACTGGTTTTCAGAAGCTAGAGATGTTTGTTCAGGGGTCAGGCAGGTGGGGAAGAAGGGAGCTGGGGGTAACTATAAAGTAGTAGAACAAGGGAGATCTTTGTGGTGATAGAATAGTTTCTCAACTTGATTGCAGTGGTTGATTACAGGAATCTGCACATCCATGGTGGTTATAGACATCTACACATGTGATAAAATGGCACAGAATTACATACACATGTTATACCAATGTCAGTTTCCTGGTTTTGATCTTGTACTATAGTCATGTAAGATGTAACCACTAGGAAACACTGTGTGAAAGGTACATGGAACCTCGCTGTACTACCTTTGCAACTTATGAATCTATAACTATTTAAAAATAAAAAGTTAAAAAATTGGTAAAGAAAAAATAGCTATGCAGGCCCAAATGTATTATAAAGTCATAATAATGAGTAAATTATTAAAGTTCTAATAATTAAAAGAGAATAGATAAATATATATGTGCATGTAGATGGGTAAAGCAATGAAAGAGATTTTATATATGTCCATGGTGATACTTCTGGTCAGCAGGTCAAGATTTTTAACAAATCCTATGAAGTTCACTATTCAGATCAAAAAAAAAAATTAGGTTCCTGCTTTTTACTACATTCCAGAATGAATTCCAGGTGGATTAAAGATTTAAAAGTAAAAAAATTAGACTGTTAAAAAATTAAAGAAAATGTGAGTGAATATATATCGGATCCCAGGATAGTAAGAATCTTCCCAATCAGGAATCAAAGACCAAAATCATAAAGAAAAAAATTGATAGTTTGCACTCATAAAATTTAATATTTTACTTAATATCAAAAAGAAAATTAAAAAATGAAGACAAAACAAGAAATCATTTTTCAATGTAGGCACCAAAGAGTTAATATCCTTAATATACAAAAATATTTCCAATACCTAAAAAAAAATCTTAATCAGAAATAATGGATAAAAGGAAAAAAACAAGGCAATTCATAAGATAAGAAATCCAAATGGTGAATAGGCAAAAATCAATGAATTTCACCAATAATGAAAAAATAACAGACTTATGAAAAACAATTGCATTTCGATACAATTTTTCACCTCCTAATATGGCAAAAAGAAAACCCTCTTCTAAAACATAACATTCACTGTTGCTCAGAAATAGGAAAACATATTTGCAATGTAATGTAAGTTTTAAAATCTGTCTACTCTTTGAGCAATTCCACCATTGGGATTTAACCTACTACTAATGATAATGATGACCAAAAATTAACATTAACAACAACAGCTAATAAACGTAGCACTTAGTTTATGCCAGGCATTTTTCTAAGCACCATGCAGGCATTAACTCATATAATCCTCACAACAGTTCTGAGGTAGGTTTTGTGGTTGAGAAAACTGAAGTTCATAAAGGTTAAGTCATTTACTCAAGGTCACACAGCTAATGATTGCTTAAGCCAGGATTTGAACACAGTGGTCAAGCCTCAGAGAACATGCTGTTAACTATTACATTATACTTTCTCTCTTCCTATAAAAATAGCAATATTTTGGGATGTCTGAGTGACTCAGTCGGTTAAGCCTCTGCCTTGAGCTCAGGTCATGATCTCAGGGTCCTGGAATTGAGCCCTACATTGGGCTCCCTGCTCAGCGGGGACCCTGCTTCTCCCTCTGCCTGCGGCTCCCCCTGCTTGTGCTCTCTCTCTCTCTCTCTCTGACAAAATAAATAAAATCTTTAAAAAAAATAAAGATATTTGCAAAATTTTGTACATGGGTGTTCATTGCTGTTTTCTTTGTAATGGTGGAAACTAACGTCAGTATTGAAAAGTAGAGAATTGGTTCAATAATTCAGGGGCTCCTCATCCACTGTACTGAAAACCAGCACCCAGTAAAGATGCTGTCGAGTTAGGGTTAGCAAACTTTTTCTGTGCAAGCAGCCACCGGCAGTATGGGAACAGATGAGTGTAGCTGTACTTCGGTGAGACTTTGCAAAACCAGGCAGTGAGTGGGATGGCTTTACCCTGGAATGGCATAGATTGCTGATCCCTGCTGTACAGTAACTGCATCAGATTTTGACATGAAATATTCATGATATAGTAAATGAAAACAGCAGACCAGAATTGTTTCAAGTCCACGTAACCGTGTTTTTAAAGTTCAAATACAAATGATTTTGGAATTTAATAATATGTGACAGATACTGCTGTTTGGCTGCCTAGAAGTTGTTGCTAACCTCCCTCTCCTTGCTGTTTTCTCTAGAGGCCGGGAAAACAGATAGGCATCGCATCCTGCTTTGCAGCTCTGAGTGGCTGTGTGGCCCAGTTCTGCCCTACATGATTTAAGCAGAAGTCTACAAAGGATGGTTCGTGAGGAAACTTTTAACGTTATTGATGAAAAGGCACCTACAAGCCTAGGGATGATATCCAACTTGCTCAGGGCAGTAGAACACAAAGAAAAGCCTGAGTCCTTGGTGCATCTCTGAGCCAATGCCCTGTTCCTGCCCTGCCGATTTCTTGTATGTGAGAAACAAAAACCCCTGATATGATTAAGCCATTATTGGTTGGGTGTTTTTTAACGTGCATCCATATGCATTCCTTAACTCATACAAAATGGAAAGGAAATTCTACATTAACAACGTTGCCTCAGACAAGCCCTGACTTCTGAGAACTTTAGTTTTCCATTTTATGGAGCCCAGAATCAAGGAGAGTGTGGAAAAACAGGTCACAATAGCATGGCTCTTATCTCTTGGGTGATGGGATTCCAGAGGTAATTTTTTTTCATTTCTTTTCTTTTTGTGTATTTTTATTTTTTGTCAATCATTTCCAAAGTGACCATGGATACTGCTTGTAATTATAGTAAAAAGGAAAATATTAATAAGAACAGCCCTTGTGAAAGAATTCTTGAATGAATGATGATAGGAGATGCCAAACCCATTTACGAATGAAGAAATGGACATAATTATAGAAATGGAGAAGAGATTCGTGGTTTCCAGAGGTCAGAGATGGTGTGCAGAGGGGGTAGGTGTGGCCACAAAGCAGTTGCAAAAAGAAACTTTCTGGTGATGGTGGAGTGAAGCATGTTGATTGTAGTGGTGGTTCCATGAAGCTACACATGTGATGAAATTGCATATAGATACACACACACACACACACACACAAGTGTATGTAGAACTGATAAACTGAGTAAGCTCTGTGCATTGCACCAATGTTAGTTTCCTGGTTTTGATATCGTGATATAGTGATGCAGTTGTTAACAAGGGGGGAAGATGGGGGAAGCGTTCATGGGATCTGCTGTCTAGACATTGCTTTGCAACTTCCTGTGCATTTGTAATTATTTCAAAATAAAAAGGTTTTTAACCACCCCTTCCCCACCCACCCCGCAAAAAAAAAAAAAAAAAAAAGAAAAGAAAAGAAGAAGAAATGGAGGCACGGGGAATTTTGTAGTTCAGCCAAAGTCATTTTAGAATTCTGAAGCTGGGGAGGAGGCAAAGCTTACTTATCCTGTGCCTAGAACTTCTAGAAAAGAAGTAAGTTCTAGCAAAAGCATTTTTCTAGAAGTAAGTTCTAACCAGTGCCTCTATCCTTACTTGAAATCATGTTAAGAAGCAAAATAAGACAAGATCATGACTTACGGGTCACCGGTCACTGCTTTGTTTACCTGAGGCTCGGGGCTAGGATGTTCTCAAGGACCACTTAGCACATGATGGAACTGGCCTCAACAGGTTAACATCTAAAAGCCACCTGGATTATTTATGGAAATAAACTGAAGTATTTTGCCTTTTAAAATTCCTGGCTTCATAACAAAAGACTAGAAGGGAAAAATATACATCACTGTACAAATAATCTAAGTAACTGGCACAGCTTGAAGTGGGGATTAGGAATAAAAATTGACAGTATCATCTATCAATAAAAATTGACAGTAAAAGTTTTTCAGACAATTGGGGATTCACCCCTGTATACGTTTTATCTTTATTTTTTAAAATATTATGTAGTTCTCTTGATTCTATGGAGTTCTTCACAAGGTTTGCTTTCTTCTAATCAGTAATTTTTTGTTGTTGTTGTTATTTCCTACTTCATTTCAGTGCTAGTTAAAACAAATTGTCCCCTTAGGTCTTAGATTTTTAAAGTAGATGCAGAGCAGCATATTTGCCTAGGGATATATCTTCTAAACTCTCCCTCACCTCCTTCATTTCTATCTTCTTTTAAATGTGCCTTCAATCCATCCACCAACATAGCTGCATGCATCGTTGGGTGTGTCTTTCCTTTGCATCTACTCAACTGAAGCTCAGCCCGAGTAAGTAGGATTCCTGACCAGGAACAGGATGCTGAGCTCCCTCAGAGTTGAGTTCCTTGTTTGTCTCAGGCAAACATTTAAAAGTAGGAGAACACAGGTTTTCTCGCAAACATCTACAGCCTTCCTGGCTTTACCCCCATAATTGTAAAACAGGAAACTTAAAATCCCACCTCTTGTCCAATTGGGTCTGGCTCTTTATGACTTCCTAGTCATCCACTTAATTTGATCAATTAACTGATATTAACGGGAAATATCTGGAAGCTCCTTCTAGACGACTTACCAAAAGCTCTTCCGGAGACAATATCCCTTCCTCTTCTTTTGATGTCTAACCCCAAAGTGACTCCACTGATCTGAATTTCAGATACTAGATGGAGGTAGGATCAGGCCAGTGGGGAACTTATTTAAAACGTCTGCAGAGGTATCCTGCCCAATGGGTCTAAAGAGCTATTTGAATTTCTAGCAGAAATTTCCCAATGCCTCAAAAGTGCCAGATGGACAATGAAGCGGTCTGTTTTGCCACAGGAGAGATACTGCAGGAATAATAGGTTCTCTGTACTCTTTGTCAGCATAAACATCATCTCGTCAGTTCATTAGGACAATAATATCTGATAATAATTCTCAGCATTTGTCAACTCCAGAGACCTTCACAAACCCATTTATTTTCAAGACAATCCTGTCAGTGCAGTTTGATCAAGTCCATTGTACGCATGGAGAAACTGAGGCAGTTTATTAGAGAAGATGAGTCAGAGTGAGAATTAACCCAGGGGACAGTCTCTATAATTCTTCCCTCTGACTTTGCTACAAAGATATTATTTTGGATTGTGTGAAATGATTATAACAGTGAGACTACCAATTCAATCAAGAAACAGCATCTATACTGTTACTCCATTTATTTTTCACTGGCCCAAGCTAGCTCTGAAGCAGCAATTGAAAAGACGAAGTCATTGGAAGTCATGGAAAAACTTCCATTATGCATCTCTATGGAAAACAAAGTGTTTGAGAGTCTATCCTTCTGGCACATTGGTTAGAAGTGGTTTCTACTCACTGGCTTTGAGCCTCTTCCCAGAGGAGTCCTGCTTCTCTGCTCAGAAATCTCGGAGCAGGCATGGGCGTGCCATGTTTCTAAAATGAGTTGTCTAAGACCCAAGGTTTTTTTTATTTGGTAACAGCACGGTGGGTGGGGCTAACTGAACCTTCCACATGTAGTTTAAACCAGGAGCTCTCAAATGTTTGGGTGCATCCAAATTACTTGGAGGGCTGGTTATGATACAGGAAATCGGCCCCACCCCCAGGTTTTCTAACTCAGTAGGTATGGAGTTGAGCCTTATGATTTGCATTTTTAAACAAGTTCTTAGGACTAGTCCAAGAGCTAGATCTCTGCTGCAACCTGTGTTTGTAAGCTCAGCAAGCCGGTAATGGTTCTTACAGAGAAACCTTTGATTCTATGATAGGGAACACTAGCTTTGAACCCCAGTGAAGTAAAATGCCCCCCCCACACACAAAGAGAACTACATTCTTTTCATTAGCAGATCTGTATTACAAAAAATTATTCTCATTATAGTTCGATTTTCATCAATAAAACTGTGGAATGTTGATTTCCTCTCTTGTTATGTAAGTACCCACATAATATCCTCGCTTTTGCCTCTTGGCCACAAAGCTTACAATATTTACTCTCTGGCCCTTTACAGAAAAAAACATTGCAGATTCCTGGTCTCACAGATGCTGCTGATCCGGGCTGACTCTGAGAATCACTGCTCTAAACTGCTTTCATTAAATACCCCTCCTGCTCCCACGCTCCTCAGGGCTAATGTTTCACTGAAGACCAGGAAGCTGTGGAGTTCAACAGAATGCAGCCAATGCCTGAGAATTTTGCGGGGAGTATAGAGGAAAGGGATTTGAAAGTGTCTGAGAGTTAGCCCCAGCACATTTTGAGGGGGATGACAGTTGCTTTGGATGTCATTCCACCTCTCTAAGTTTTTGTCTCTCTGCCCTCCTGAGAGCTCTGGACTTTGGGGGTTCTCTGTCCCCAGCTTCTGCTGTCCACACACCTTCCCTCCACAGCACATCCGCCACAGTCAGGCCCCAGCTTCCCAGGTGGGTAAGTAATCTGAAGAGGAAATCTTCAGAATTTTGCAAATCTGTGACGGATTTCAAATATATGTGGCATATATGCTTGTTTCCTCTAACATTTAACATAGAATTGTATGTTACAATATTATCTAGAAATTAGTACATGGGAAAAAAAAGTCACTTTTTAAAAAATCTTGACCTTTTTTTTGCCCTCACCCTCCAATTGTGCTGTCAATAGCAGCTTCTCTGTATTAGAAACTGCTGAAGGTAAAGTTTTCCGCAGTAGCTTGTCCTAAAGAAGGAGTACCACCTGACTTCTGCCTGCTAATGAAAATTGGAATTCTCTTGGAGGCAAGCTCTGTCATCTTGACTCGTCCAGCCAAGGGATGAATCAGCTCGGGTCTTCTCCCTGCTTCTTCCTTGAGCTCAGACTGTAAGAAAACCCTGAGGGAAGCAGAGCAATCTTACTATAGGATAGAGATCGTTTTTGCTATCACATTGAGCATTCCCATGGCAGAAAATTACTCACACTTTTCCTTTTTAAATTTGGACCCACAACTTGGAAGCGCTTGGCTGCCTGGAGCTGGGAGATAGAGCAGTATAGTGTAGCAGTTAAGAGTTCCAGAGTCAGCAGACCTAAATCTGAGTTCTCTCTTTTTCGCTAATAGTGAGAGCTGGGGCACAGCTCATGGCTAGTCTTCACGCCAGCTGCTCACGTGTGCAGGGGTGTGATGATCACAGCTACACAGAGGTGATTGTAAGGATTAAAATAGGTCATGTGCAGAATTGATAGGACAATACCTGACATGTGGCTTAGTGGAGGCTCCATGAATTGTAGCTTTGGTATAATTTTATGCAAAGTACTCTATTAACCAGAAGGTAATCATTTATGTATCTCGGCTTCCCACTAAACCCATCCCTTCATCCCTCCATTCACTTGAGAAATATTTTTTGAAGACCTGTTATAAACCAAGCACCCTCCTGGATTTGGGGACTACAGCGTGAGCAAGGCAGATAAAGCTCCAGCCCTCTCAGAGCTACATTTTAGTGGATTACGAGCTCGTGAAGAGGGAGCGTTTGTCCTCGTAGCTCTATCTAGAGCCGAGCACTGGGCTTAACCTAGAATAGATGCTTTGAAAGTGTTTATTAAAGAATGACTGACTGGGTAATTGACACTTCTGAAAAATGAAAAGAAAAGTCAGCTGTGGTTATACTTCCTCTCAGCTGTTCCTGGGACCGGGCCACCCCTTGGAGCAGCATCTCTGAGATACACTGCGGGGCAGAGATCAGAGCTGGCCGTCCTCATCGGTCCGGAGCAGTCTTGCTGCTCCAGGCACCCTGTGCCCGGGGAGCACAAAGGGGAAGTGACAGCCCTTGGAGAGACGGCGGTCATTCAGACAATGGTCTTCATATTAATTGCAGTATGTAATTCATACTGAATCCCAAGTGGCAGCCACACAGAGATTGTTTTCCCACATAACTAAATGGTCTTTTCATTGCCATGGTATAGCGAACAAACTGTTCAGCTGTTAGTGAGTTCTGGGGAAGGAAGTACAATATTATGCTGCCATGCATACTGAGAGGCAGAGAAGCTTTCAGATTAGGGAGCAATTAATTAAAGAATAATCATGAAAACGTTCCTGATAATTCACTTCAAGCAGCTACTCACTGTTACTTTATTATTTTGGATAATATTCTTGATTATTGTTTAATTTGTTTTTAATATGGATGTATAGTTTTATGTAATCCGTTTGTAATTGAGAAGCAGTTAGAGGGTCCAGGTGCTCTGAAATACTTCTTTATTCAATTATCCAACTTTTAGAAGAATCTTGTTATGCAATTAACCCAGATTATTAACACATACACATTCTGTCTCTTTATTGCATGTAAGTATAACTATAAATCTATCTGATTTCAGTTTTAAGCTTCACAGAAAATGCCATATTGCTATTTCTATATGAGTCTCACTAATGCTAATGGGTCCATCCCTACTGGGGAAATCCATAAATCAGTCAACAGATATTGCTTGGGCCATTACCTTGTGTAGGTATGAAAATGGAGTTTGGGGGTTAGTAATAAAAAATTGCAGAGCTTTGTCCTTGCTCTCTATGCACTTTTCGTTTTGTTTGGAAAATAAGACAGCGAGGAATGATAACTAACAACGTATGGAGATAAATGTTGGGAGTCAAATGACAAAAATAAAAAATAATTGGTGTAGAGCCCATAGGAGACAATGGCACCCATGGTCACACTTGGCTATGGAGGTCTTGCCCATCGAATCATGACCACCTCAGGAAAAGTTGATAAATAGAAGGAGAGAGATTGAGTGTATTCCCTTGCTCATCAGAGTGTGATTTGAGAGCCCACGGCTTCGGCAACACCCGGGAGCTTGTTAGAAATGCAGAATCTCAAGCACTGCCGTGACTGATTGAATCAGAATTTGCCTTGTTATTAACAAGACCCCCAATGATTCATAGAGTCATTCCAATTCGTGAGGGTCTGAGAAGCAGAGGTCTAGTGTGCAGACCCATAAATAACTTTTTGTTTTATCTGAGGGAAAATTAGACTCATATTTGCTAACCCCAACAAAAAACAAAGACATTACAGGAAATCATTCATTCACCAAGGCTCTGTGTACCTTCTGTGTGCTACACCCTTGGTGGTTGGTTTTGTTATGCCTTGTATGTAAGTATCCAGTTACAGCTTTGGATGTTCCATTAATTCTGGTGACCACTGCAGACTCTAAGGTCTAAGAATCAGATTCTTAACCACTCGGGGATATTTTGTCATCAAGTAGCACACCTGGGTCACCCCCAAAAGGGGGCTAACTCAGTTAGAAACTTCTCAGGGCCAAGAGTGGTGCGTGGGGAAGGAGGAATCCTGTCTTAGGAGACAAGGCTACAGCAAACAGGTTTGTGCTTGGTTTCCTCTGGTGCTAAAGACTCTCCATCCCGCAGCGTACTTGACATTTCAACTTATGTGTCTAGCAGTCTTGTGAATGATAAATATCCAAAAGGGAATGCTTAATTTTCCTTCACAAACCTGTTTTCCCTCTGCTTTTCCTCTTCTTGATAAATGTCACTACCATCCATCCAGTTAATAAGCCAAAAGGAGGGAGAAATCATTCTGAACTCCTTGCTTTTCCTCCCCACCCCATCTCATCCCTGGGTGTTTCCTGTCAATTCCACCTGCAGAACATTACCTTGCCAGATATAGTATCCCCTTTGGTTCATCACCCTGGGCACCACCGTCTTGCCTTGGGGGCTGTGCTGCTTACCTAAGTGGTCTTCCTGCTTCCATTCTTGTTCTTATCAATCTAATCTCCATACAACAGTCTTAGAAAAATGTCATTCTTCACATCATCCTTCACATCATTTGTCTGCCTGAAACATTAATGGCTTCCTGTTCATCATCAAATAGAACTGAAACCAACAGGCCCTATGTGATCTGGGTCCCGTTGCCCCTAAACCTTACCCCATCACACACTATGCTCCAGCCAAACTGACCTTTTAATCTTTCCACTTGCTTGGCTCTTTTCTACCCTGGAGGTCTCTGCATTGTTCCCTCTACCTATAGCAGTCTACACACGGTTGCCACCTGATTGTTCAGAGCTCAGAGTAACTGTCCTGCCTCAGAGAGGTTTTCCCTGAAGTTCAACTAGGTGGCCATCCCAGCCCAGTTGATTTGATGGTCCTAATGACCATCTCCAATCACATTAATTTATTTTTTGTTTTGATTATTTGAATCTGCCTCTCCAAATAAGAATATAAGCCCACAAAGGACAGAGATTTCATCTCTCTTATTTATCTCGATTTCTCAACACACGAATGTGTGAATAAATGAAAGTATATTTCCAGATTTGTGTAGCTGAACTTTTGTCCTCTTTCAGAGTAAATACACACATTTCTTTATTTAATTACCTAACTTTTATAAGAATCTCATCATTCGTTTAACACAGATTATTAACACAGGTGCACATATTCCAACTCCATACCACATGTAGGTATAACGAGGAGCCAGATATATTTTGAATACAAGAGATAGGTGCTTCTAGCCAGCCGATCATCTGAAGGAAGGAGCATGTGTCCAGCACCTAATTCTTCCTGTAATGCAGTCAAGGGTTTCTTCTGGGCACCACTCCAAACAGCACGGTGGTCACCTGGGTGTAGATGAGCCTCCCTGATTGGACATCTAAGGATGTAATAAAGGTAAGAGAGTCCTCTGAGTCCCTATGGTGCACCAGAAGTTTAGGCAAATTCTTATCCCTGACAGGAAGGGAAGGTGAATCTCTAGCCCTGACAGCTGGTATAGTTGAATCCCTACATCTTGACTTACACAGAAAGGAAATAAACCTTCCAGTTCCTTTAAATGGTTTAGATTGTTAGATCCTTTGAAGCTTTCAGAAAATTGGTAATTTAAAAAATGATCAACAGCT
Organism: Callorhinus ursinus; assembly: GCF_003265705.2. Taxonomy (NCBI): domain Eukaryota; kingdom Metazoa; phylum Chordata; class Mammalia; order Carnivora; family Otariidae; genus Callorhinus; species Callorhinus ursinus. The sequence goes on from NW_027397073.1 coordinate 55,375,841, forward strand.
ACCTGTTTCCATGTCCAACACAATACTAAAGAGGCTCACATTTGGCAAGTATGGTGGACAGAATAACAGCCCACCAAAGATGTCCATGTCTTAGTCCCCTCCGGAACTTGCAATGATGTTACCTTACAAGGCAGGCGTAGTTAGGGACATTGGGATGGGCACACTCTCCTGGGTTATCTGAAAGCACCTGATGCCATCACAAGGGTCCTTAAAAAAGGTCAGAGAAGGAGAGGTGATGACAAAAGCAAAGTGTGGGAGTCAGAGAGAGATTTGAAGATGCTTTGCTGCTGACTTTATTTTTTTATTTTTTTTACTTTATTTTTTTAAAGACTTATTTATTTTAGCGGGGAGGGGCAGAGGGAGAGGGAAAGAATCTCAAGCAGATTCCCCACTGAGCACAGAGCCTGACATGGGACTCGATCTCACAACCTTAAGATCATGACCTGAGCTGGACTCAAGAGTCCCACGCTCAACGAGCTGAGCCACCCAGGTGCCCCAAAGATATACTTACTTATTTTAGAGAGAAAGAGTACGCACACGCAGAGTGCAGCGTAGGAAGGACAGAGGGCAAGGGAGAAGCAGTCTTAAGCAGACTCCTGGTTGAGCGCAGAGCCTGATGCGGGGCTTGGCTTCATCACCCGACCCTGAGATCACAACCTGAGCGGAAACCAAGAGTCGAATTCTCAACCGACTGAGCCACTAAGGTGCCCCTCTTTGCTGCTGACTTTAAAAATGGAAAGAAACTATAAGCCCAGGAAAGCGGCATCTTCTAGAAGCTGGAAAAGGTAAGGTAGCACACAATCCTCTAGAGCCTCCAGGAGGAAAGAGCCCTGTTGACACCTTGACCCAAACCCAGGAAGCCCCACTCGGACTTCTCATCTCCAGAACTGTAGGATAATACATGTGTGTTGTTCTCAGCCAGTAAGTCTACAGTACATTTTTGCAGTCGCCCCAGGAAACTGAACAGTGAGAGTAAGTGGTAAAGATAAATCCCTTCTCAGTTTGCTTTTCCATTTATAAAGTGATGCCAGTGTTCTATAGTCTTCCACATGGTCCCAGCAGACATGATGAAACTGAAAACGGAGCAGCCTCATCTCCTCCCTTTAAACCCCTTCCCTTGTTATTCCACACACAATTCTGCACTTGCAGCAGATTAAAAACACCACAGGAGGAATCATTGGAGCAAATGTGACAGTTACAGTAAGGGACAATGGATGGCTTGACCGTAAAAGATGGAAAATCCACCAAAAATGCCACAGGGGCGGACCAGTTAGTGGTAGTGGTGACTCAGGAGTGACAGCTCCTGAAGGTATCACTCGCTCAGAGCACAACATGGTACTCATTGTTGGAATCGTGAACCCGAAATGTGGAAAAAAAGATTAAGTCATATGGAATATACCTCCTTACATGTAGGGAAGTGTGCCCGACCTTTAAGAGAGATACACATCAGAATTAGTTAAAATAAAAAGGATTTGGTGCGTCAAGGTAGACAGTTTCCGGCAATGTTTATTCTCTAATAATACTGAATAGTGTGGTATTTCTATGGGCATCGCCTTCTCATAAAAATGACCCTCTGACATGGTTTTCTAGAAGATAATGAAGAACCTCTCCACGGGACTTGATTCCTACATCCTTTCTGGAAAAGAATGTGAAGTGATAGATGGACTTTTGATTGCAGTTAGAAAGGGTAGCTCCTGCCTTCTTACCGTCCCTTGAGAATAGCCGTTGGTTCAAAGAGGAATTCTCAGCAAGCTTCTGAGCTAAGTGCTTACAATACAATTAAGCAGAGTCATAGTTGACATTTAAACGTTTTTCATTTTTCATTTTTAACCACCGTGTAAGCATTAACTAATTAAGCCTCATCAGGCACTGATGCGAAAGAATTACCTCCAGTATTCTGCAGATGAAAATAGTTCATGTGATACTTGTGAAAGTTCGCCTACTGATGTAAAGGAGCAAATGTGTCTCCCACCATGCCGCCTGCAATATTTTAAAGCAGTGGTTCTGAAGAAGGGACCTGGCACTATTGAAAGGAGCCTATATTTCCATACAAATAACCAATGACATCAAATGGATCTCATTGCTGCCATGTGTGAGCATCATTGTGGCGCAATTTGATTTGGTACTGGTGTGGTGTGGTATATATTTGGCTGGCATATATCCCCATTCTGCCCTCCTCCCTCTTCATCTGCTCTTATGGGCCAACCCCCATCATTTCTCTCCTAGACTAGGGCAGGAGCCTCCCTATGGGTTTCCTGCTTGCTCCCTGCCCCCCTCCAGTCTTTCTCCTCGCAGCAGAAAGAGCAATCTAGTAAAGACTGAAATGACATCAGTACCACTCCCCTGCTTCCAACCCTTCATGACTTCCCATCATACATATAGTCAAGGTCGGCCTTCTTGCCTTGACTTCAAAGCCCTGTGGCATCTGGTCCCTGCCAGCCTCTTGAATACTGGCCCTCGCTCAGTATACGCCAGCCCATCTGGCCTGTTCTCTCCTTTCAACATCCCATGTGTGTTCTTCCCTCAAGACCTTGACACTTGCTATTCCTCTGATCTTCCCATGACAGTCTCCATGTCTCAGCTCAGAGAGGCTTCTCCTGACAATCCAGTCTACAGAGACCAGGTAGCTAAGATAAGTACCATTGTGATTAACAAAATGCACATTAATTTGAAAATGTTCCTGAAGGCATAATAGGCTTTGGTCACTTTTTGCCAATTAGCGGGGATCCATGAAAGTGGGTGACATTAAAATTTAGTCTTGATATTTAAAAAGTTATGAAAAGGATGATTTTTAGTATGAAAGAAAAAATATTAAATGGGGTCATTTAATTTTTTTTAAAGCTACTTGATACTAAAAATGGTACTGCTGGTATATCCTGAGATAGTTATTCAACATATATATTTACAGCATTTCTCAAAACCAGCTACAAGCTGACTTTAATAATGTAATGATATAAATACCTAGTACAGAGTCTGGCATTGATTAATGGCAGCTCCTTACCCCGCAACTGTGGGAGAGTCTGTTTTTCTAAGCTTCCCAAAGTCACGTGAGATTCTGCATTTATTCATCAAGACCCAAGAAAGCTTCATGGCAACACGATCAGGACGTATAAAGAATAGAAAATTACTATCAGTCTTACTGTAGGCAATTTAACTATCAGTCAAATTGTGAAAGAGAATGTACCCCTCTATAAAATTTCCACTGGGGGAGCAAATAAGTTTATTTGTTATGTCGGTAAACCGTGAGACTAAAGCCTTATAAGCTTCAAACGTATTTGATGATCTCTGGCAAAAAGTGAAAAAGATGTAATTTTTTTTTGATTTTTAAAAAGACACAAAATTTAGGGAAAATGTATGCTGTGTATTGGGAAAAGGATGTGTGCCCCTGCTTTGTCTTTCTAAGGGAGTGGGTCCTTGTAACCCTGTGGTGCTGTTGTCTCTCCAGCACCCCAGAGCCTTTGGGAGCCCGACCTGGATTGGGGCAGAACCGCCCTGCATCCCTGCAGGAGGAGCTGGGGGAAGAACTTAGAGGGTGGTCCCGGAAGTACAGGGGATGAGGAGAGGGAGCCTAGAGAAAGGGTCAGTGAGGAACCTCCTTGAGGGAGATTGTGGACAGAGGAAGGCCGAAAGAATGTCTAAGGACAGCCACATGAACAATGGGACGCTATGTCATTTGAAATGTGTTGAATACATGTCCTTTTCTCGTGATCCTTCAACCTTCAAGAAAATTGGTTTTGTATAATGGGGGGTACGAGCGCGCGCGCGCGTGTGTGTGTGTGTGTGTGTGTGTGTGTGTGTGTGTGTTGAGGAAGAAGTTGAATTTCACATCTATCTAGCAAGAGAACCAGTGAAAAGGTGGCCCTAAGAACTTAAGAGTTTCAGGAAATCACAGGTTTCTGGGCTTTATGCTTCTACAGAGAGTTTAACCTATTCTAATACCATTCCTGAGTCTGGCAAAGCCACAGTGACAACTGGGTTATGACTCCTTGGAAGCTTCCAGGGGCTGTGGGTGGGAAGAAGTAGGGAAGGACTTATTTTTGTGCCTTCTGATAATGAAAGTTGTTGGTGCTTAGCTGAGGGTAATATTTAACTGGCAAGCCATAGCTTTTCTCTTATTGTTACATGTCTTCATTTGGAGGACAGAACTTCAGTGCTGCTCACCAGTCCTGCAACACTTTGCATTCTCGTTTCACAAAATTTTGCACATGTGCAGGGATAATAGAAACATAAATTTAGCTTCCCTGAAGAAAATTCCCTCAGATGAGATAGGAGTGGTTTCACAAACATTGGAGAAGTAACAATAAGTGCCAAGCAGAAGGATGTTAGTCTTTTAGGAAGTTATTGGAATTTTCAGCACTGTGCCAAACCCATAGTAGTATAAAAGGTGGCCACAACAGATATAAAGTCATCCTGTTTTATTTTATTTTTTTAAAGATTTTATTTATTCATTTGAGACACAGAGATAGAGAGAGAGCAGGAGCAGGGGAAGAGGCAGAGGGAGAGGGAGAAGCAGGCTCCCTGCTGAGCCAGGAGCCCTATGTGGGCCTCAATCCCAGGACCCTGGGATCATGACCTGAGCTGAAGGCAGACACTTAACCATCTGAGCCACCCAGGCCCCTAAAATCATCCTGTTTTAAATGTGAGGCTATTTATTCCACACAGTACATTTTTATTTAAGTGGGAAAATACTAGTTTTGGAGTAATCTGGTTAAAGATGCTTCCCTGGGCAACACTCGAAAATACTGGAAGTCAAGCATATAAAAAGTGAGAGAGGGGCTTCATGCTGGGCTAGACTAAAGCCCAGAATGTTGTTCTTTATTAAGCCAGCCTGTTAACTTGAGGCTTGTAATACCTCCAGATCTCAATGACTTTATCTCATATATTTTAAATGTGACCTTTGAACACTTTATTATGAAATGTTATATGAGAATGTCAATCTCCTGATAAAAAGAAAAGGAGGTTTCAGTTTTGTGTCTGGGAAGATATGACTCAGTGACTTGGAAAGAAATCTACTGTGCAAATAAATATACTTATGAAAGAACAGGCTGCAAATATATCTCCATTCCTCAAGGAAGAAATTATGCTATTTCCTATAGTATAGAATAACAATAATTCTGTGCAACTTTCTGGAAATATGCAGAAATATTCACTTAGCAAGTTAGCTGTAAAAGGTCCCACTGCTTATGTGGAGAATGAAGCTTACATATTTGTTGGAGTTTGAAATGAGTCATCATTAGCTATCAACATTGAAAATTAGAGAATTCTCTGCTTTATTGAACCTGACGGTACAACTTTCTGGAAATACACAGTTAGAAAAGTAGCACATATTTGTGATGCGGATACTTGGTTAAGATGAAGGTGAATGGAGACAGTGATGAGACTCCCTGCTGTTCCCTTCCCTGCTCCCCTTCCTCCCTCCTTTCCCGTCTTCCCTTCTCCTCAGTTAGTTTCAGTTAGTTCCAGTTTCCCTGAGTCCCTACACATGTGCGCGTGCATACACACATACACACACACACACACACACACACACACACAAACACACACTAGTATTTACTCAGCCTAGGAAACCCTGGACCAGAAAATTCATAAAAGTTCTATTCAGGTTGCACCTCTTTCCGTCTACCACCTACGGAACCATAGGTTATGAAACATGATTGCCAAGTTCAGTGATTTCTTAGGGATAGATTTGCATATGGCTGGACATCACGTTGCAGCCACCAATGAGTCACACACACCACTTGTCCATAGTTTATAAAGGATGTCACTGATGGTCCCAGGGCTTGGAACTGACCCTTCTGCAGGCTTCCTCATAGTCACCATCTGTACTCAGAATCCTGAACTTCTTTCCTCTCAAAGACTTCAGAGTCACTTTACAAGGGACCACCACTTTGTGGAAAATGAAGCCTATGTGCTTGTTGGAGTTTGAAATGAGTCATCATTATCTAGCAACATTGAACATCGAGGTGAGTTGCTGCTTTATAGAACTTGACAGTGCAATAAAAATAAAGAAAGAAGCAAGTTATTTGCATCACTGGAGTATGGTTAATGTAGTCAGCATGTGATTTTCTATGAGTTTGCTGCAAAGAAATATTTTCAGGCTTCAGAGAGTGATAAGGATAATCTGTATTTATCAAAAATCTACTCTTTGTCAGATACCTTACTTGGCCTTTGGGATACTTGGTCTTACAAAGTCATTGCATCCTTTCTTCAGGATTGATGTTACCTTCACTTTACAGGTGAGAAAAATGCCAGTCAAGGATGCTAAGTAACTGGCCCCAGTCAGGCTACTAGTAGATGCCCAAGATGGGTTTGCTTCATAATCTGGTCTTTCCATTATATGTTTCTGCCTTGATAAGAGAACAAATGCTGATAAAAAGCTGTGAAACAGTCAAGACATTGGCCACCAATCAGGGGGTGGGGGGATCGTATCTGTTTTGCTGTAGAGAAAGAATTAGCTTAATAGGAAATAAAAGCTAGAAGAAAATAGTTGCTTCTCCAGATGGAAAAAAAAATTTTAGGAGTTTATTTAATAGTGTTATAAGTGATTTGGATCCAAGAGTACACAGTGAGATCTCCAAAATTAAAGATGGAAGTGAAATGTCAAAGAGGGATAAACCATTGTAAGATCTCATGAGGTTTCATGAGTGGGTAACAAAATAGCAAATGAGCTCTAGTGTGGGCAAGCATAAGGCAATATATTCAAGGAAAATTATGTAAACTTTGCTTATAACACCTCTTAGTTTCAATACAGGAAAAAAAGCTTGAAACCAATATGAAATATAAAATATGTGATATTTCATGTTTTAAAACGATGTTTTTTAAAAAATGTTTTAGATCTGAGATATAGATATAGATATAGATATATACACTTCATAAGGAAACAGGGAGAAAAAGCAATTGTTAATAACCTCATTTTATAGAGAGAATACTTAGCCTGCTTCAGTGACTCCCCGGGTCTCTGTGGTAGTTAGGAAAAGAACTCTAACTAGAAGCCAGCACCACAGAAGCACAGCCCACATTCTCCCTCTTCTTGTGGCTTCTTCTCCAGGGTCATAGAGCTAGTCATGTCAGATTATTATCAAGAGATGCTTTCTTATCCTTACCATATCAAAGTCAGCAGCTCTGGCTTTCGAGTCAGGCATACTGGGTGTGAATCCCATTTTGTCCTTGCCAAAATATATATATGTCAGAGAACACGTGACTTAAATTCTACAGAGTGTTGATTTCTTCTGGTATAGAGATACAAAAGAGCACCCACCTCCTGGAAGTATTTTAAGAATTAAATGAGGTAAGATAAAAATACTTAGCACAATGCCTGGCACATAAGGATTTAATGGATGTTCATTTTTATTGTTGTAAATAGACAGTAAGGTGCAGTAAATTCAGTTTGAAGTATTAACATTCTTCAAGCATATAGCAATAATTGATTAAAAAAGATAAAAGTGAATAACCATAGTTAACTTGACATTTAGTATAAACCTCCCTCTAGACTAGAAATGGAGCCACGATGCAAAACGGTGACTGGGCAGAGCTATGGGCCTGCTGCTCTCTGGAAGCAGGCAAGGGTGGAGAAGTTTGGCTCCTGCAGGAGGAGGCAGCCTACAGCCTTCCACCTGCGTGGGGGCTGGCAGCAGGCTCGGAAGAGGAAGCTGTGAAAAACTGCCGCTAACAGACAAAGTGATAGACCAAGGGAGAGCACCAACACAGTGGGGCAATGAGCCTCATGAAGCCTCCTATTGACCAAGAGTGTGGCAGGTATCACCTCCTGAGGGGGGGCGGAATAATGACACAACACGTAACCCCGAGCAGGGGATACAGGCAGGTGGATGAGCACAGGCTCCAAACTTAGGGGCAGGGAGTCTGGAACACAGAGGAAGGGAGACATAAAAACAGAACAAACAACCAAATAAACACCTCAAAATGATCCTACAAATCTATAGGCTTCAAAAGGCTTTTTTTTTGGTTTGTAAAATACACAAAAATATTTGATGCTAAGAAAGAAAACAAAATCGACAATGAATGTGAATGAAGTCCAGGAGTCAAAACTGGTTATCAATCTGAGAAGCACATGAACATAGGTAAGTTTAGATGCTCAAAGAGATAAGTATAGGAAGAATATTCATAACAAGAACAAAAGATTGGGAAACAAAACCAAGCAGTAATAAAACAAGGCCATGTAGACATGACTAAGAATTGATTTAAAACTTTGGAAATAAAAGACGTTTTTGGCATTAAAAACTTAATAAATGATTTAAACACTAGCCTAGACATGAAGAGAGAATCAATGAACTGAAGGCCAATACTGAAGAGTTACCTAGAATGCAGCATCAAGAGACCAGAGTAAAAATATGAAACAGAAGTTCAGACATTTGGTAGATAAACTGATAGATCTAATGGCTAAAAGCTTTCCAGAATTAAAGAAAGACATGTGTCCTCAGATTGAAAGCAACCAACAAATGCTAATATAGTTAAATATATCTCTGACTTGACATCAGAGTAAAAATCTAGAATGTCAGAAACAAAAAGAAAATCATGGAGATTTCCAGGGAGGAAAGACAGATTATTGGCAAAGACATGACAATGAGAGAGACTTTTCATCAGCAGCAGATGCCAGATTGTTTTCAGTGGACTTCAAATACTGATGGAAACGATTATCAACTTTAAATTTTATACCCGTCCAGACAATCATTCAAGATTGAATATAAAATAGACACATTTTCAGGGGCGCCTGGGTGGCTCAGACAGTTAAGCATCTGCCTTCGGCTCAGGTCATGATCCCGGGGTCCTGGGATCGAGCCCCGCATCGGGCTCCCTGCTCCTTCGGAGCCTGCTTCTCCCTCTGCTTCTCTCTCTCTCTCCCTCCGTCTCTCATGAATAAATAAATAAAATCTTAAAAAAATATATTTAAAATAAATAAATAAATAAATAAAATAGACACGTTTTCAGACAAACAAAGACACAGACTTTCACCAATCAGAGGCCTTCACTGTTAGAGGTTGTATCTCATCAGGAAGAAAGAGACCTGACATGAGATAGAAAAAAAGCCACACAGCAATAAAGAGAGCAATTAGTAAAATATGTTAGTAAATGTAAGCAACAATAGACTACAAAATACAAATAACTAAGTAGGGGCTATGATTTTAGTAAAGCAAAAACAACAACAACAACAACAAAACCCTCTGAATCATTAAATATGTTATAGTTTGGTATGTATATTATGTATTTAAAAATAATATAAATCTCCATTTTCCAAACTTTCCATGGGAGATAAAAGTTGGGACATAGGAAATCCTATAAATTCAGTAAAAGGCAGGAAGAGGGAAATGAAGAAAATACAACCTGAGATGTATTAGTTCAAATGTAAGCATGATTATTATTAGCTTAAGACAGAAACTAGTAGAATGAATAAAAAACAAAATTCAACTGGGGCACCTGGCTGGCTCAGTTGGAGCAGTGTGGGACTCTTGACCTCGGGCTTGTGAGTTTGAGCCCCGTGTTGGGTGGAGAGATTACTTAAAATCTTAAAAAAACAAAAAAACAGAATTCAACTGTTTCTACTTTAAAGAAACGTATGTAAAACAAAATGATACAGATCTGTAGAGAATAAGGACAACAAAAAAGGTACACCAGGTAATTATTTAGTAGCCAATTTTTAAAAGATAGCTAGGGCAAAATAGAATTAAAGGAAAAAAGCATTAACAGGAATAAAACAACAGCAAAATATATCATCAGAGCAGATGCTATAACAATTGTGAACTTTTTGATATAGAGATTAGAGCTGAAAGAAAGACATCATTAACATTTATAAAACTACATCCATGGTCTTTATTTGTATTCAACTCAACACATTAAATTTCAGCTAAGCCCTCCCTTAGTGTTTTAAAGGGTGGACTGGTAAGGAAATTGTTTTTTTACAGAGAATGTTAAAATTTGGCTGATATGGTCCATCTTGACTGAACAAAATAAATATGGTCAAAGAGTTTAGTTAGATAAGTCAAATGCAAAGCCAAATTTGTTATTTAGGAACATTTTTTGGTACATCCTTAACCCATGACGTTCGAATTAAAGAGGGCGACTAAGCTCTTCCACAAAATATCTATTTGTTCCAGTGTCAGAGGCAGAAGATTATTCTCGATCATTTTTCTGGCACAAGATTGACATTTCTTATGTCAATGGGATGGACAATGAAAGTATGTAAACTGTATAAGCTGTCAGTGTGACCCCTTTGTATTGTTATTAATGCTTATTAATAATTCATTCAGAGCTCTGATCCTGGCTCTCTGTCCTGAGAGGCTGAATTCTGAAAATCCAACAATCTCTGGGTCAGGGACAGACAATCAGGGGTAAGGGTAACAGGGATCATCGGAAATATGAATCAGAATGAGCACGTGAAGTACGAATACCCTCCCCTCATCCAGCCCAGTCTGCAACCTCTTTTGCCTAAAAGGGAGAGTATTATTATACACTTCGTCAGGCTTACAGACTCAAACCTGGAAGCTTTTTTGGTAGCTTTTATAAGAATTACTGTGCATGAGTCCTAACAGTGAGGTGTTCATAACCTTTTAGAGTAGGTCTTTTCATTAATTATTTAGAAAAGGGCCAGTTGATCAGAATAGATAAAAACCTTTAGCCGGCCCTTATCCATCTCTCTTCTCTCTGTGGTAGGTACAGGGATTAGGCTGGGGGTTGGGCAGTGGGAGCTGGGCATTGATGATGGAGAGTGGGTGTGCAGGTGCATGCATGCTCACACACTTAACACCACTTGTGACACACATACCAGGATGAGATTGCTTTAAACAGAAAAAAATTGACTTACAACAAGTTCTCAGTTATTTTAAGCTTGTTCCCAGTTTTGTGGGTCACCAGACCTGTGCATGTTAGCACATCTTAGGCTCTGGGGGAAACAAGACACAGAAGAGAGTTCTAATGGAGTGTTGGAGGCAAAAGGATTTGCGCCAACAGAGGAGAAATCTTCAGATGATTGAGCTAAGTTCAGATGCTGGCATATTCCTTGTTCTGTGCTTATCAGAATAAAATCACATGCCTCAAAGGAGCTAGTTGGATGACCTCTAAGGTTTTATTTTTGGTTTTTTGTTTGTTTTTTCTCCACATTAGCTTTTGTAATCTTGTCTTTCTTTTTTCTTTTCTTTTTTTTTTTTTTTTTTTTTTTTTTTTTAACCTCTAAGGTTTTAATTCTGATGTTCTGGCTCTCCTGGTATACTCATATTAGCCCAGGGAAGTAATGAAATTTGAGAGGTCTTTGCAAATATAATGCTCACTGTAAGAGGGTATATCTTATTAGCTGGCTGACTGAACTTATATTTGTATTCTCTATGTATTTTTTCTTTCTGTAATGCTTTAAAAATAATTCCTGGTGCCTTGTGTAACTTTTCTGAGTCTCAACCTCATGTTTCTGAAAGAACCCCTCCCTCACAAAACCCCCACCATCTCCTGTGTTTGCAGACTTGCTCTTTGGGTGTGCAGAAGGGGACAGCCTTAGGATCAATGGTGCGCTGGAGCTGACTTGTGCTGGCTCCGAAGAGCTGATTATGCACATCTCTTTGCAATTCCGCACTCCATGACGTCATGAAATCGGCCATGATGAGAGTGCTTACACCATGGAAACTGGCATAGACTACAGGCCAGTTATTCAAGTTATTAAAGACTTACAGCATTCCACTGCTCAGAATCTTCTTAGTCCATAGTTCACTTCCCCTAAGACAACCTTTCAAAGCCTGAGGCAGGGTCCTATCAGAGACTGCTCTGCTTGGCAATTTGGTGCGTATTGACAATTAGTGAAAATACTTTGACTGAGAAGTAACAACACCAATAGCACACAGTGGCTGATAGGCATTTGTATTTCTCTGAGCCTAGCATTGAGCACTAAACTTTTTCGTCCAAGGTTAATATGAACACAGTTATACCTAGCCTCTACTAGCCTCTGCCTAGATCTTTAAAAAAAAAAAAAAACAGTATCCTTTTGCCGAAGCTCTTGATTCTCTCACATTGTCAAATATTGGCTCCTCACTGTACCAAATTATAATAATTCTTGCCAACATGCCTTCCCTGTCAATCAAGAAATAAAGTATCTAATGAGTATTTATCACATGTAAGACACAGTGGTGGGTAATATGCTAGAGATCCAGAGAATAATTGTATAGCCTCAAATTATTATTTTCAGGAAGTATGTAATTTAGAGAGGCAGGGCATGCACACATGAAAAGTTACGTAAGAGAATTTCTGTAATACTCTATAATTTGAATGTATCCAGTAAGTTTCCACCTTCAGGTCAGTCTCAGGGCATTGTTGCATCCAAATAAGCACACACAGGGGAAGCTGTGAAAGATTCTTACTAAAAATTTCTGAAGGGTAGGCTCCAGAAGACAAACGTGGGAATTGCGTCCTGTATCATCAAGTGAAGTTTTCTAAAAATCCTCTTTGAATATTGTTTCTCTTTCCCCAAATTATCCCCATTGCATCCATCCATGTCTCTCCCTTCTCTTTTCTTCTCTGACATTATTTGTCCTCCCTGCTCGGGCCACGTGCTGCTGGTATGCCCCCAGCTCTCGAGATACTCGAGAGAGCTTCATGGGATGTTGTGTATGTCTGCCACAAATAAAAGGTAACAGTTCCACAAGTCTCATAAGGAATATTGGAGATCTGAGGTAAAGCGTTGGTACTTTTAAGTTCAGAAGGAGAGAGAAAGATGAAAAGATCTTTCGGAAAGGAGAAAGCTTTAAGGAGAGAGGAGCCAATGAGCGGAAGGTCTCAGAATAGAGAAGGGAAGGGGAGTGAGCCGTGGGGTGATTCTCTCCTCTGTGTTGTTGGCGGGCAAGTCACTGAGGTAGGCTCAGAGTCACCCTGTGAGTGGGCAGTGGCCCAGGTGTATGCAGGTACCTGTCTCTTGCTTTTCATCTTATCATGTACTTCCACTTTCTCAAAATGACCCTGAGCCTATGACCCTTTTCTCTTCTCCACAAAGAGGACGAGTTGTCTGTGTTTCATGTGGATCGAGGAAAAGACAGATTGATTTTCGGGATATCTCCAAGGGAGTATAGAAGTAGTGTCACACCTCAGGTTTTTGGGTCCTAACCTGGGCTCTAACTGCTAATGTGTTTAGTGGAAGAGTTTTTGCAAACATTTTTTAAAGATGACAGTGTATCTGAAGGAGAGATAAGCATGAGTTTCTCTGGCTGCCCTGTTGGCACCCAAACAACAATAACCAATGGAAGAGTGTCACTGCCATGCTGTTCCTGGCACAGAGCATGGGCTACCACACTCACCGGCATGGTTTTGGTATATTCTTGTACCAATCAACTAGAGAAATTTTTAGAATAGTTTTTCCTCTCCTTGTCAATGCAGATTCAAATGACTTTGGTGTAGAGCTAAAGTTTATTGTCAGCAACTTTGCAAAGTTCCTGGCTTGAGAATTTTCAGGCTCCTCCTCCAGCCTGCTTGAGAAGTTCTGAAATCTCGCTGCACCATTATGAATCATTGTCAAGACCCCATGTTACCTGAGTGAGTCTAACACTTTCCCATGTCTTTGTGATGGTGGAGCTGTCAGCATGGGACCTAGGGAGTCCTAAGTATCACAGAATTGCTGTATGAAGTCGTTAAATGAACAGCACCCTGATTTCTTTCATTTTCAGGGCTGAACATCTATCATAATCTAAATAGCTTCTTTCCTGTTAACAATCAACTAATAAGTACTCCCAGTCTCTGACAGTATCAAAGACACTTGAATCATTCAACTTAATCTCCTCAGGGATTCAGGGATATTTGGCTCATCTGGATTCTGGACAATTTTTTCCATCAGCAGCAGCTGCCCCTTCTGGCCACATGACCTTGAGTGAGCTCCTTAATGCCTTTGTGAACTTCAGTTTTATCATCTTCTAATCGGGATAAAGTTACATTCCATGTCATCCCAGGTGGTTCTGAACATCCAGATTCGCTAATACATAAGAAATCATTTGGAAAATAGAAATCCCTATATGATACTTTAGTGACTTTGACCTTCTTGGTTGGTGAGAAGAGCAAGACCACAGTGACTCACCTGCTGGCTCAGAGAGCTGGCCTTGGAGTTCCATTCTTGGCTATATTCAGTAGCATCTTTAAGATGGTTAACATGCAAAAGGGTTAGGATTTTTTTTAAAAGAAGGTTATTTGTTTTATCCTAGTTTCTAATATGTTGCCCCCAAATACAAGTATTGGTAGACATGGCATATTACTGTGCATTCTTTGACATAGATAAATTTTGGGGAAAAAGACCAGGGATAAACCATTTGCCATATTCACTAGTATTTTTCACAAAAATAATATGCAGCCTTATTGAAGCTATGATCTACATGATTTACACAAGAGAGATTACCTGATAGAAGAAACACATCATGAGACAAACAAATTTTTAAATAACTCAAATTGCCTACAGTAACTCTTCCTAAGTTTCTTTTTCTCAACCATCAGTAAATTCTTCCCAATTCCAACCTGGGTGCCTCTTCTCCCCCCCCGACCCCTCCTTATTCTGCATCACACAAAGTTATGGATGGAGCTGGTGAAAACAATCTCCCTGGAGGGCAGGTGGAGAAGGTGAACTTGGGGGAGTGGGATGCTGAGGACACTCATCCACTCAGAAGTTTTGACTCGTCACAGTATAATGACGCAGCAAGCATTCTTGCTTGAATCAACTCAGGCTGTAGCCATGTCTGGAACTGGAGTCCTGGGGCAGGCTACAGCTACAAAGGGTCTCTGGATTAACAACCAGGGAGAGCCCTGACTAAGAAAAATGCAAGCAGAGAGAAGGAATAGTTGAGCAGGACACATTGATGAAGGTCACCAGGCAGGCTTCGGAGGGGCGGGTGATTCTGAATCGGGCAGGTCCCAGACTCATGTTGCTTTCGTGAGGAGAGCAGACTACAGTGCAAGAACACATGACAATGAAAGAGCCAGGGCCTTCAAAGAGGAAGGACTGGAGCTCAGGCCAGCAAGATAGGGACTCACCTTCGGCATGCGAGGTGCCTTTCCACATTGGACATCAGCACACTCTGGGCAGGCCTTGCGGGGTACCAGCTGTGGTCAGCAGTCTGCCCCTCAGCAGGGGCTGGAAGTGTGACTGCTGGTTTTAGGGTCCACAGTGGTAGAGGCAGAGTTGGAAAGGAAGAGGAAGGCTGGTGCCCCAGAGGACCCGTACCCAGCAGAACTCACTGGGAATGTCCGGGCGCCTCTCCAGGGTTCCCCAAGTAACTCACAGTGTCTGGTTTTCAGCCCTCCCATGCATATCATTTTCATGAGTCTCTCTGTGGAGTGGAACATCACTGCCCCCGTGCTCCCTTTGTCTCTCAGGCCCACCCGGGGTTAATGACACATAGTTCATCTGTATGTTAAAGTTTCAGTTTTTCAAAGAATGAGATGTTTCAAAAAAATATATAAAACTTAGAGACCATGTGAAACCGTTATATAACATGTCAGCAGATGTAACCCAGGCACATGATCTGGTTTAAGCTTTGCTCTTTCTTGTTGTGTGTGACCTTTGTGTCCTCGTTTGCAAAATAGGGAGTTAATAAAGGTGATCAGAAGGTGCTTTTCGGCTCTCAGAGTTTACCTTCCCTTAGTCACCATACAGCCAGCTGCTCACTGGGTTCAGGGCAAAAGGTTGTCTGCAAACCGTGTAAATACAAGGTAAAGATCTGATAGGAAGGCACTTTTGGCTCAGGACCAATCCAAAAACTTGGAGGCACTTCGGCTTGCACATTGGATGAGGCTGCTGGAAGGAGGGAGGAAGTTTCTGTGATGAGGAACAGAGGCCTCGGGTGGTCAGGTACAGAGGGGCAGAATAAGATATTGATAGGGGCCTTGGAAGTTAATAAGGAAGCCAGAGGAGGTGCGTGGCAGAATTTTGGTGTGATGGACACATCCTGTTGGAGCACCATAGCTTGTCCCTGGTAGAGTCATTCCCAAAGTGGGACCCAGAGTCCTACCAACTGAGCTGGATCTTTCCATGCTGGGAAGTCCGAGGGGACATGCTTCTGATGGTGCTCACGAGCATACCCACGTGTATTTCCAATTAGAAGAGTATTGCTAATTAACATTCAATTAAGAAAATTTGGAAAATAGGGACACCTGGGTGGCTCAGTTGTTAAGCATCTGCCTTCAGTTCAGGTCATGATCCCAGGGTCCTAGGATCGAGCCCCGCATCAGGCTCCTTGCTCAGCGGGAAGCCTGCTTCTCCCTCTGCCTGCCGCTCCCCTGGCTTGTGCTCTCGCTCTCTCGCTCTCTCTCTGACAAATAAATAAAATCTTTTTTTTTTTAAAAAGAAAATTTGGAAAATATAGAAAAAGACACAGAAAAAATGTAAAGGACCCACAATCCCATCACTTAGCGGTATAATTTACTACCATATTGCCTAATTCCTTTCCTATCCTTTGCCTGCACTAAATCTACTTTTTACTAAATTGCAATACACAATTTTGCATTCTGCATTTTCTTCCCTTAATATTATATGACAAGAAATATAATATGGCTACTTAGCATTTTTTCACATAGATTCAACATCATTAACTTGACTATTCTTCCTCCGTTGTACATTTGTTATTACTAGTGTTTTTTCTATCATAAGTAATTTCTTAAACAAGCATATTTGTGCAGAAATCAGAAACCATATTTGTGATTATCAGAATAGATTCTCAGAAGGACATGCACATTTTAGAAGTTTGTGACAAAGTCCTTTTATTCTTTCAGTGCATACCTCTCAGTGGCAGTGCCTGGCTCTGTCCCAGGCTCTGTGACTTATCAGGGAAGGAGGAAGGACCAGCCAGAACCCTCAGAGAGCTCATATGCTCACAGGGGACAGAGAAAGGTAGGAAGTGCTTATAATATGGTGCCCCATGTGTCAGGACCTGGGGGGTCCCTGTGCTGCTGGACAATAGAGCCAGCTCCTAATGGAGCCACTGGGGGCCGGGAGGCTTGCTGAAGGAGTGGCGTCCAAGCTGAGGCCCAGGGACCGCAAGGATTAAGAAGGCTATTTTGGTAGCACACATAGAATGCACAAAGATTTCTGGAGACGGTACAGGTGCATGCAAGTTACTGAAGATTATCGAAAGAAGCACAATAATGCTGTGTTATAAGGTGTCAGAGACACAAGTCTATAGGGACCAGCAAGAATTATAAGACTCTTCGGAGGCATTTGAGGAGCTTGGTCATTATCTTGGGGATAATAAAGAGCCATTGAAATGTCTTCAATAGGAGAGGGAAGTGATCAAATCTGCATTGTATAAAGGTCACTTGCGCTGCCAAGTGGAGAGCATGTGGAAGGTGGGAAGAGCCCGGAGACAGGGAGGTCAGCTGGGAGGCTACAAAAGTAATCTAGGTGAGAAAATTGTCCTTTAAATAGGGAAATGGCAGTGAGAGTAGAAGGGATAGTTCCCAGGTTATTTAGGGAATGAAATCAAAAGAATTTAATCACCTATTAGATACAGGGAAAGCGGATGAATGCAGAGTCGGTGGAAGCTCTTGAGTTTGTTGGATGTCTACAATTTGGTGGGTGACAGGGCCAACTAGGCAGAAAGGGTGCATGGGCAGAGGATCTGGCTGGAGGGGTACAGAGGGCAGGGACTGGGTGCCCTGAGTTTGGTTTTGAACTTCCAAAATGTGAAGAGGAACTACAAGTGGAAGCAAGGTGAGCTCTCCTATCCATAGGTCCAGAGGAACTCTAGGTTGAAGACAATACATTCAAGAGTCATTGATCCACAGAGATGGAATGAGGAGGCCAGGCCCCCAGCCTTGAAAGAGGGCTAAGTCTCTCCAGCAAGAAAGTAACAATTATGTTTGCAAGGACGCTCATCAGGGAGGAATATTCTGATAAGTCAGTTGGGGTGAGGTGGTAAATCCTCAAGGACCAACAGATAATAGTCTGCTTTCTGAAGAGGGTGTCTGACCAGCTGTAGGGCTTTTGGCTTTTTGGTGTGGGCCATGCATGCTTTGCCTTTAAATAAATGTCAAGCAATTGTTTAGAGAATATTTTGTTCGAAGGGGTGACAAACGATCAGCCTTACTGCAGCGCATGCCTCAGACACAGCCTGCCACCCAGGTCAATAAGATGGTCCAGTGAGATTCTCTAGGGTCAGAGTGGTAGGGAGGTCAGCCGACTCAAGGCAGTGGACAAGAAGCCCACAGAGGAGGGAAGTACAAGCGAATGTCTGGAAGAGGCAGAAGGCATGATGGTATACAAGTGAGGGGCTGGTTATCAGTGCACAATGCAGCTGCTAAGTGAGGCAGAATGATGACCAAAGAGTCTGCATTGGGTTTAACTACAGGAAACTCACTGATCATCTTTGGCAGCACAGATTCTATGAGGTGTGGAGAGGGTGCCATATTGCTGGGTATTATGTGTTATGCGGACAGAAAAGAAAGACACGTGGTTCAACAGATCGTTCAAGAGGTTTGACCTTCTATGGGAGAGAGAACAAAATGTGAACCTGTCTGTTTCACTGTCCACCGATCCCATGGCTTATGCATCGCTTTGCAAATGTTTCTGTGTCAAAATATAGTCTGGCCTTATATGAACTTTTGACGTTTATCTGATTACTGATACTGAACATTTTCTCTTATGACGATGTGTAATTTTACTTTTGTTAGTTATGTCCTTTGGCCAATACTCTATGTCCTATTAGTCATCATCTTACTCATTTTGAAGACGTATTTATATATCATAACCCCTACACAGTTGTATTTGAAAGCTAGTA
Source organism: Callorhinus ursinus (assembly GCF_003265705.2). NCBI lineage: Eukaryota > Metazoa > Chordata > Mammalia > Carnivora > Otariidae > Callorhinus > Callorhinus ursinus. Next base: position 55,394,578 of record NW_027397073.1, read on the forward strand.
TGTTTTCCCAGGGTTAATTTTGTTATTGCTTTTCACATACAAAATTGTTTTGTATTTTTATGTTCTAAAATGTCTCATGGATTGTTGAGTTTCAACAGAAAAGTCATCGGCAGCCATTTGAGCTACGTGCCAAGGTGGGATTCCCTGGGGGCCAGTGTGAAGGATGCCCGCATGTTGTGTTTACAAGAACACTGCCTGAAGTCTCCTAGCAGGCTCAGCAAACCAGCCCTGCCCTGGCAGGAAAAACCTCGCTGGGGGACCCCATGGCTGGAAACCATCACGGGCTTTGACTTTCAGACTGCCCAGTGCCAGCAGACACTGGCCTGGAGGAGGCAGGGTGGCCCTCAGGTAGAGCACAGATTCATCAGCCTCAGGGACTCAGATGTCACGTAATCTCTAAAGCTGAGTGGTCATGCCTCTGCGGATTGGGCCCACAGTGGTCGGCGTGCTCAGCCCTTCAAAGATGGACTTGGATGCCCTTGGCTCTCTGTCTCGAATGTGGGGGAGGGAGCCTGCAGATGAGAAACCCTACAGTGCAGTTCTTAAAGCCAGGAGCCAGAGGCTCAGGCCCATCTTACTGGGGGTGGGAAATGGATGGTGATGGACTCCAGAGCAGCTGCTACCAAAAGCCCGGGGATAGTATTGTTTACAGGAGGCAACCGAAATATTTCTGATCACTTAGTCATTCAGTCATTCAGGAATGGTTCATGGAGCACCAGCCCTGTACAATTCGCTGTCACTGCTGCTGAGCTCCATGTGGTCTGACCTGGGAAAGTTATCTGAAGAGATGGTGTCAGGAGGAGCCATTAGAGGGATGCCCATGGATTAAGTCCATACAAGGCATGCAGGAGGCTGACATAAGGCTCAGCGCCAGCCCCTGGTCACCTGGAAATGGATGTCGGTTACCCATAACGCTCAGAGCCTTACCCAGTGCATCCTGGGTCCTCAACCAGTATTGGCGAAACAGAGGAACCGACCCAGCTATCTCTTTGGAAAGCACTGGCCGTTCATCAGTGTGACTTCATGGCCCCGAAACGCATGAGGCTTTGGACCACGCCTTCCACACTGTGTCCCCACCTCAGGGTGAAGCTGGGAGTGCAGTGTGACAGAGCTGTCTTTATGAAGTCTCTCTGTGCCAGGCTGACTGGCCTCCATGGGCTTTGTTAGCACTTTAGCTGGGCCCGATCATTAGAAAACATGGGAAATGCAGAAGGGGAGGAGGCCGCCCGTTTGACTACTTCTCTCGGGGTTTCTGGAGCACCACTTCGTTGCCAGGCCCGAGCACAGTGGTTAGGAGTGGGCCCGGCAGGCCGCGAATATGTGGGTTTAGATCCCACTCGCTGCCTGTGTGACCCGGTGCCGGTGAACTAACCTCCCCGCGCAGGTTTCTGCATCCGGACGGTGAGGACGGTAAAAGGACCTGGCGCTCCACGTTTCCTGTGGGAACTGAGGCCTTGGTGAGTGAGACGTGTGACTGTCTCATTATGACCCTGAGCAGCAGTGGCAGCCGCTGAGCTGCCGGCGACGACCCCCCAGACTCTGGGAGGTCCCGTCTCTGACTTCCCCCAGGACTCTGTCCTGCTCAGGCCCGGGGCAGCGGGGGGGTGGGGGTGGGGTGGGGGCGGGGGGGGTGTAAGGCTGTGTCCCACACGAAGCCAGGGACTTGGCTATTTTTGTTTTCTTGAAGGGCCGGCAGCTGCCGGGCTGCCCTCCCCGCTGTGCAGCGATGCGCTCCGCGCGGGCTCCGGGAAACAAGAACCAGCGAAGGAGTTCGGGTGAGGGAAGGAGCTTGGCCAGCTTTCTGTTTGCACGAGAAAGTAACGGAGAGCCAAGGCCGAGGGGAAGGGGAGGACCCGTCGGTCCTGGCCGGCCTCACTGGCCCCCGCCAGCTCCAGCCCCCGCTGCGTGTCCGCGCTGCCCCGCCCCGGATATTTGGTCCGTAGAACGTGAAGCAAGTATCTTGGCAGGGACAAGGTGACTGTTCTCTCTTTCACGTGGAAGCTGGGGGGCGGGCTGGATGCAGCGACAAGAGCATTGTTCTTACACCTGCTTCCGCAGCCCCAAGACCCAGAAGAAACGGAATGGAGAACAGGAACTATTGCCTCCTTTGTTTTCTCTTTTTTAAAAATGTAGAGGTGAGGGGCACCTGGGTGGCTCAGTCGTTAAGCGTCTGCCTTCGGCTCAGGTCGTGGTCCCAGGGTCCTGGGATCGAGCCCCGCATCGGGCTCCCTGCTCCGCGGGAAGCCTGCTTCTCCCTCTGCCACTCCCCCTGCTTGTGTTCCCTCTCTCGCTGTGCCTGTCAAATAAATAAATAAAATCTTAAAAAAAATAAAAAATAAAAATGGAGAGGCGATTCTGGAAACACATTCCAGCTGACACCCCGTGATTTCTTCCTCTCCACACGGAAATATTTTGAATCAAATATCTGTTTTTCTGCGTTGACAGCTTCGGGTTTTTCTAATCTCCAGTAGCAGCGAACTGATGTGGCTCCTGGAAATGAGAAGAGCAGGACCCAGGGGTTGATCTGCCCCATTCTGCCTTTCCAAGGCTGACTGGGCAAAGTTCGTGGCTCCATGTGCCAAGTGATAGCTTAGGGCAGCACTGCCCAGTCGCACTTTCTGCGGTGACGGAAGTGTTCTGTAAGCCATGCTGGAGAGATGGCAGCCACTAGCCGTGGGGGCTACTGAGCCCTGGAGGGGTGGCTACTGTGAGAAATGGAATTATTTTAATTTCACTTTAATTACATTTAAACTAATTTTTAAATTTTAACAATTAAATGTAAATAACCTCTATACTGGATGATAATATCAAAACAAAAGCAATATCAAATAAACTGCAAGTAGCATCCACAATTGTGGGTCGAATGCATCATCCACATAACAGGGAAAAGGGAAGAGGCACAAGGTCTAAAAGTCCTGTGGAGCAAGTTTCTTGAGGCACAGCAGCTGTTTATTTGGCCAATACTCTGGATATTTGGGTTTCCCCCAGTTTTCTTGAGAAATAATCGACGGACATCACTGTGTAAGTTTTTTTTTTTTAATTTTTTATTGTTATGTTAATCACCATATATTACATCATTAGTTTTTGATGCAGTGTTCCATGATTCATTGTTTGTTCATAACACCCAGTGCTCCATGCAGAACGTGCCCTCCTCAATACCCATCACCAGGCTAACCCATCCCCCCACCCCCCTACCCTCTAGAACCCTCAGTTTGTTTTTCAGAGTCCATCATCTCTCATGGTTCGTCTCCCCCTCTGACATACTCCCCTTTTCTTCCTCTCCTGTTATCTTCTTCTTTTCCTTTTTTCTTAAAATATGTTGC
>NW_027397073.1:55407900-55472570 GCF_003265705.2 Callorhinus ursinus
CATGGTAAAAAAAAAAAAAAGCCATGAATCTATGTGCAGTATTCCCCTAGCGCTGGAGTTCTCCCGTTCTCCTTGATCGATCAACTTGGTCTTGGCTTGCTGGCTGTTTGTGCTGATCTTCTGGGGGAGGGGCCTGTTGCTGTGGTTTCCAAATGTCTTTGCCGGAGGCGGAATTGCCCCGCCCTTGTCGGTCCGGGCTAAGGAAGCTGCTCCGGTTTGCTCTCAGGAGCTTTTGTTCCCTGCAAGCTCTCCGTACAGCCTTGGAGGACCAGGGCAGAAATGGTGGCCTCCCAATCTCCACCCGGAGGAGCTGAGAACTCGGGGCCCCGCTCCTCAGTGTGCCCCCAGAGAAAAGCAGTCACTTCCGTGTCCCCGGTCTCTGGCCGCACTCCGTGCTCACCCGGCCTGTGACCGAGCGTTGCTATCTCTGGCACCCGACCCCGCGCAGAGTCTCCAAACCCAGCAGATCCCTGCAGTGCGTTCCCGCACCGCTCCTCCCCGGGAAGGAAGGGGAGTCTCCCCGGATCTGCCGCCTGCTGGGTCCCTGCTGGAGGAGCCGTGCCCCGACTGGGCCGCAGATCACAGTTTATGGCAACCCCGAGCTGAGAGCCCGCGACTCTGCTCCGTCTCTGCAGCCGGCTTCCCCGCTCTGATACCTGGGAGCTCTGGCGCACTCAGGCACCCCCGGTCTCTCTGTGACCCCAAGGGTCCTGAGACCACACTGTCCCGGGAGGATTCCACCCCCCGCTTAGCCACTGCAGCGACGTCCCTCCGCCGAGCCAACTTCTAAAAGGTCCGATTTTGTGCTCCGCGGCTCTAGCACTTGCCAGAAGCGGCCCGCGGAGGGCCCTCCCCCGCCGTCTATCCTCCCGAATATCGCCTCGGATTCACTTCTCCGCACGTCCTACCTTCCAGAAAGTGGTCACTTTTCTGTTCAGAGAGTTGTTGCTACTCTCTTCTTCGGTCACCTGTTGAGTTCGTAGGTGTTCAGAATGGTTTGATCCCTATTCAGCTGAATTCCTGAGACCAGACGAAATCTAGGTCTCCTGCTCCTCCGCCATCTTGCTCCGCCCCCATCACTGTGTAAGTTTAAGGCACACGGCATGACGGTGTGATCTGCATAGAGTGTGAAGTGATGACATCCATCTTCTCATATAGACACAATACGAAAAAAAGAAAGAAAAAAGGAAAACAATGTTCTCCTTGTGATGAGAACTCATAGGATTTATTCTTTTAACAACTTTGTTGTGTATCACAAGGCGGTGTTAGCTACAGTCAACATGCTGGGCATCACATCCCGGGCACCTACTTGTCTTCTAGCTGTGGGGCCAGGCTCTCGGTCGGGTCCTTTAGAGGCTCAGTGGTTGTGGTGAGTCGAAAGAACCAAAGGAAAAGGGAAGCCTTGAATCAAGAAGAGAGGCAGCAGACGAAAACGAGCCGCGGGGAGAGCAGGTTCTGGAGAGAAATGTGTAGACGGCCAAGAGCAGGGTGCTGACTGCAGCGGTGACTTCTCTAGATTCAAAGGTAGCGGATCCTTAAGACATGATGATGGAATGGCAGGGGCAGAGTGCAGTCAGAGGGCCCCTGGAAAGAACAAACAAGAACAGGGTCTGACTCCAGGAGGGTGAGGACAAATGACCAGGACTCCAACTTGGACCTGGGCACCAGAAGATGCAGCCCCACTGTGGAGGGATTGGCTGTCAATAATCATACCTGAACACCTACTATGTGTTGGGACTGCTGCACACAGTAAAATGATAAGGCAGACACTATTATTCCCATTTTATGAGTGAGTAAGCTGAAGCTTAGAGTGGTTAAGATTTAATATTCTCTGGCTCTTGTCTGGTTCAACTGACTACTTCTCAGGCTTCCTTTTGACTTCATTCTTTTCTACTAGGGGTATAAATGTTGGCATTTCAGGGTCCCATCTCTTCTCATTCCCTACCTACTCAGAGTAGTAGTAGCTACTGTCTGGGAATTCCAGAATTTACTCTTCACCCTGATCTCTCCTAGTCAAGGAATGGCAAAAGTAGCCAAAGAATGGATGAAGGAGGAATCCATAGACATTAGCATATAAACACTTTAATTTATTAATTAGAAAAGCAGGAGAACTGATAATAATTCCAAGAGCTGCTTTTCGTTTAACCAACAAAATAAGCCACTGATTGTGCCAATAAAAAAATAGGAGGAAACATAAAATTAGAAATGAGGAAATATTTCAGGAGATCACTTTGCTCAAAGTTATGTTGATCCTTCTGAAAACCTAAGTGAAAAATAAAACTTTCTAGGAAAATATTACCAAAGATCATATGACAACAGGATTTTTAACTAGGGTCTTCAGATTCAACAAACAGAAATATAGGGCCCCCCACCCCAGTTAAATTTGCATTTCAGATAAATAAGATTTTTTTAGTATGTCTCATGCAATAGTATACTAAAAAATTATTGGTTGTTTTTCTGAAATTCAGATTTAATTCGATGTCCTACATTTTATCTGGAAGCTCTGTTAAAACAGTTAAATTACCATGGAAAAATACAAGGAACTTATCAAAAGCTAAAAAAGCATCAGGACAAGATGTTTTCAGGTAAATTATATAAGTCAAATTCAAGGGATACTTTATTTTTTTCCAAGGGATATTTTAAACCCTTTTAAAATTATTCCAAAGCATAAAAGAGTAATGGTTCCTAAATTATTACTATAAAGTTGCAACACAGTGAAACCAAACATGACAATGATAATAAAACAAGACATGGGCTATTCTGTTATGAATATCCATGATGAAATCTTAACTTTGATATTAACAAATATGAAACAATAACATTTTTCTTTAAAAGTGACACTTTTTTCCCTTTTTTAAAATTAACATATAATGTATTATTTGTTTCAGAGGTACAGGTCTGTGATTCAACAGTCTTATACAATTCACAGCGCTCACCATAGCACATACCCTCCCCAATGTCTATCACCCAGTCACCCCATCCCTCCCAACCCCTCCATTCCAGGAACCCTCAGTTTGTTTTCTGAGATTAAGAGTCTCTTATGCTGGGGCGCCTGGGTGGCTCAGTGGGTTCTTTATCCATTCATCTGTCGATGGACATCTAGGCTCTTTCCACAGTTTGGCTATTGTGGACATTGCTGCTATAAACATTGGGGTGCATGTGCCCCTTTGGATCCCTGCATTTGTATCTTTGTGGTAAATACCCAGTAGTGCAATTACTGGGTTGTAGGGTAGCCCTATTTTCAATTTTTTGAGGAACCTCCATATTGTTTTCCAGAGTGGTTGCACCAGCTTGCATTCCCACCAACAGTGTAGGAGGGTTCCCCTTTCTCCGCATCCCCGCCAACATCTGTCGTTTCCTGACTTGTTAGTTTTAGCCATTCTGACTGGTGTGAGGTGGTATCTCATGGAGGTTTTGATTTGGATTTCCCTGATGCCGAGTGATGTTGAGCACTTTTTCATGTGTCTGTTGGCCATTTGGATGTCTTCTTTGCAGAAATGAAAACTGACAGACTTTTTATAAGTTATCTTTTTCTTTTCAAATTTTTATTGAATTTCTAGTTAGTTAACATACAGTGAAATGTTGGTTTCAGGAGTAGAATTCAGTGATTCATCACTTACATACAATACCCAGTGCCCATCATGACAAGTACCTTCCTTAATACCCATTACCCACCTAGCCTATTCCTCACTCACTTCCCTCCATCACCCCTTAGTTTGTTCTCTATCTTTAGGAGTCTTTTATGGTTTGTTTCCCTCTCTCTTTTTTCTTTTTGTTTCCCCCCCTCCCATATGTTCATCTGTGTTGTTTCTTAAATTCCACATATAAGTGAAATCATAGGGTATTTGTTTTTCTTTGACTAACTTATTTCACTAAGCTAATACACTCTAGCTCCATCCATATCATTGAGAATGGCAAGATTTCATTACCACATCTGCTTTATCCATTCATCAGTCGACGGACTTTTGGGTTCTTTCCACAGTTTGGCTATTGTTGATAACACTGCTATGAACATTGCAGTGTACACTTCATTGTACCCCTTTAAATCTGTATTTTTGTATCTCTGGAGTAAATACCCAGTAGTGCAATTGCTGGGTCATAAGGTAGCTCTATTTTTAACTTTTTGAGGAGCCTCTGTACTGTTTTTCAGAGTGGCTGTACCAGTTTGCATTCCCACTAACAGTGTAGGAGGCTTCCCCTTTCTCCACATCCTCGCCCACATTTGTTGTTTCCTGTGCTGTTAATTTTAGCTATTCTGATAGGTGTAAGGTGGTATCTCATCATGGTTTTGATTTGTATTTCCCTGATGATGAGTGATGTTGAGCATCTTTTCATGTGTCTGTTAGCCATCTGGATGTCTTCTTTGGAAAAGTGTCCATTCATGTCTTCTGCCCCAAATTGACAGATTATTTATTATTTATAATAATTACTATTATTTAGAGGTGGGGGGAAGAGGGGCAGAGGGAGAGAATCCCAAGCAGGCTCCACGCCCAGTGCAGAGCCCTGCACGGGGCTTGATCTCACGACCCTGAGATCATGACCTGAGTCGAAATCAAGAGTTTGATGCTTAACCGACTGAGCCACCAAGTGCCCCTGACAGACTTTTAAAGAAAAAAGGAACTGAAGAAAATTATTGAAAGTGATTTTACCAAGTTCTCTGTGTTATTTTTCTTTAGTCTTACCATGTCTATATATTATGTACATAATTCTTAGCTTTAAGTCATTCATATAATAGATGTAACTTTCTGGAATCATCCCAAATTAAAATTCATTGTTTTGAAAGTACCAGTCAATGCAATTAGATAAGAGAAAAATATACGGTGTCAATACTTCAACTGAGGAGACAAATTATTACTATCTTCAGACTATGTAATTGTTTGTGTAGAAAATGCAAAATAATCAATTGAGGGAAATTCTATTAGCGATAGATGATAATTCAGTTAGGTGGACTCGTTTTAAAATTAATACTCACATTCAGTAGCATTTCAATAAACAGTATTTAGCTATAAAATAGAATGAGGTAAGTCATCTCATTTATAATAGCATAAAAAAGGACACTAGGTATAAACTTAATAACAAATGTGTAAGACATACACATTAAAAAAACTGTAATACTTTCTTGAAGGACATTAAAAAATTGAACAAGTGAAAAGATATGTCATATTCTTGAATAAAAAGATTCAAGAAGGTAAACACATCAGTTTACTGTAAATTAATCCATAAATTCAATGTAATCCTCATCAAAATACCAACAGTAATTTTTATAGCTTGTCAACGTAGTATTAAAGTTCTCTGGAAACACAAAACTTGTGAAAATGATGTAGATTCCTGTATATGCCCAACAATTTGGGGGAAGATACACAAAAAGCTATTTATAACGTTTACCTCTAGATAGCAAAAATGAGGGGTGAGGAGTGAAGTCAGAGACTTAGATTTTATTTTATAAATATGAATTTAATTTTTTTCAGTAGGTGCACATATTACCTTATGGCGAAAACCGTAGTTGTCATTTTAAAAGAATATTTCCCATTACATAGAGTAGTGATTGCTAACCCTCAGTGCTCATTAGAATCACAAGGTAAACTTTAATAAAACACCAGTGCTCAGACTTCACCTCCAGATTTGAATTCAGTTGGTCTGGGGTAGGGCCCAGGCATTGGTATTTTTTAAAAAGCTTCCAGAAGTTATTATGTTCAGCCAGGGCTGAGAACCACTGATGTTGAGTATTCTATGGCAGTGCTTTTCAGACTTCTGGTTACAACCCATTGGGCATGAAATCAATTTTAATGGGTTAGGACCAGCATTAAAAAAAATACAATTGAACAGAAATGTGTGTGAGAGAGAGTGTGTGTGTGTGTGTGTAGACTAATTTGTGATCTAAGGTATTTCTCTTTATGTGGGATGTAATCAAAAAAATCAGAAAGCCCCCACTTTACCTGACTCCAACATCTCAGACCTTCTGAAATGCTTTATCAGAATTTGTGTGAACTATGAAAGGCTTTTTATAGTTTAAAAATTATACTGTAATGCTGACTTTTGTTTGTTTGTATGTGGTCATTCAATCATTCATTCATTATAATTCAAAGATCGAAATGACGTAGGTAACTGCTTGTGCTTATAGGCTGAGCATAGTGTCTGACCTAAGTAGATGCTCAGTAAATGTATGATGAATGAAAGAATGAATGGATGATTCAATTATTAGGTAATTCTTTCCCTGATTTTCCCTAGAATTGTTTTTATAAACTAGTTTTTCTTCTTCCTTTCCACCACCAGGCTCCTGATTAAGTAATTACCCTAGGTGGAATAAAGTAAGAATTGTTTATTCTTGGATGGATATCCCAAGGTCAACATAACAACATTTCCCTTTGCTGATGTACTTATCCAAGTGAGGACTATGCTTAGTTTGGATTAGGCCACACTGATTCTGGTCACATCCATGTTATCACAGATCACGTTGACCTGGGTCTCTTCCCATGACCTAAGATACTCATGAAAGAACCAGAAAGAATGTGGCTGATACGGGTTGTTTTCATTGGAAGCAAGTTATGTCACTGACATTTCCCAGATTAAAAGTAAAGTCTTCAGAAAAAAATTAAATTCAATACACAATCAACTTTATGTAGCTGAGTAATTTTTTGAGATACCAGAATCTTAGCCCTGGGGTAAGGTGTTGCAGGAAATATAAGGAAGTCTTGGAGTTGCTTAAATCATACGATGCTAATTGTAAGTGAGGGAGAAATTCAGATTGGGAAGAAAGAAAATGAAATGGGCCCAACAGAAAAGTCTTCAGATAACTAGATACGTGGGACATCAAACATAGGAAGTGCAATAGAAGTACCCAGGTAACACCCTTAAGCCTGAACGCTGGATTCTAATTTGCCTAACGCCTCTTCATCAGATGCTTGTTTTGTGTAACATTTTACAAACCATTAACAAAGTAACAGTCCCTGGGAATTCTCTTCAGGACAGCGGGCCCACCATGTTCCTTCCAGAAAGGTGTCGTGTGGCCTCATGACTCTGGTTTTCTGGGCTATCTCTACCTCATGTACCACAGATCACACTTTCTCGAGACTTGACAGGGACGGAGAGTGAGTATATCTCTGGCATCATTAACTTTTTGCAGAGACAAGACATAGGTCAGAGTGACAACAACTGGCTTCTAAAGGTCCATTTCAGGGATGATGGGAGGGATCTCTAATGAAGCAAAGTACTGTGAATGTATGTGGAAATGGAGATTAGGAAAAAAAAAACAAAATTAATAGAGGTAAAACCTGAAAATTTCAGAGTTAAATACTATGGAAATAGGTGAAAACAAGGGAGATTTAGTCTGGAAAAGAGAAGGCTATAGGCTGACTTCATTAGGGTCTTCAAAAATATACAAAAGATGATTTTGTAGGAATAGGAGATACCAGAATGTTTACATCTTTTTTTTAAAGATGTTATTTATTTATTTGACAGAGAGAGGGAACACAGGCAGGGGGAGCAGGAGAGGGAGAAGCATCTCTCTGCTGAGCAGGGAGCCCGATGCAGGGCTTGATGCCAGGACCCTGAGATCATGACCTGAGCCTAAGGCAGACGCTTCATTGACTGAGCCACCCAGGAGCCCCCAGAATGTTTACATCTTAAGCTGAAGCTTGAATAACTGAAGCTAGATCTGAAAAGGTACATCTTTTTTTTCTTGTTTCTTCAACAAATACCTATCGAGTGTCTCTTATACACCATCCAGTTGTTAAATATTAAATTCCATTTGCCCCATGTGCGTAAGGCTCTGTGCTCGCACTGAGCATGGTAGAAAATTCCATAAGACATAATCTTTCTCTTCAAGGGGATACGATGAAGGAGTCCCTGTAGGAGATTGTAAAACTGTTTTTACTAGGGTTTTTTGGAAATGGAATAATGAAGATGATGATAATCACGTGACCCAACCATTCATAAATAGAACCATGTTCTATTTATGTCCTTTTCAGACCCTCATCAGGTCGAGAAAGCTATGACATTGCTTCTAAGGATAAGTGTGTGTAATTATCTATTGTCCACAGAGAAAAGGGAAATGAGGGCAAAATGGATTTATGGGAATAAATCCTTTGCCCCGGCTTAATGCCGGTACAAAAAAATGGAGTCCACAACCTCAAGTTTAAGGTTTTTAAATCAGTGAGTTCTTTATTTCTTTATTGTTTACTTCTGAGGGCAGAAAGAATATTCCAACTGTCTGCACAGAATATAGATTGAATTGTGAAATGAGTTTCTGTCCGCCCAAGTCTGCTGAACATGATCACGAGCTACAAATGACTTTTCAAGCCACCCATGTGCAAAATTCAGTCTTTTCCCCAACAGTTCACAAAGAGTAGCCTGCTCCAAGTTCGTATCTTAACAAACTGTTAGAGACTTTTCAGTTTAAGAGAACTAGAGAACTTGCCTAGAGATGATTGATAGACAGATGTTGGCTAGCTAGCTAGCTAATCACTTTTCCAAAAATTGTACATCCTTACAGGCTAATCAATTTTCAAATGAACATGCATCAAACTGATTAATTTGAAAAACCTGCCCTGTGGAGACATCGAAGACAGTTGTAAAGCGGGACCCATTCTAGGTACTTAGTGTTGACTCACAGAAAGTGTCAAGTCTTTCCACCTTTTGATCAGATACCTTTCATCAATTTGTTGTCCCTTGTAGTTCAGTATTCTTGTGAATCACATTATTAATTGTAGCTACCCTACTGGAAGGCTTGAAAATTATTAGTGGGATAATTTTTTCAGGTGACAGGATTACCAAGCATAGCAATGTGAAAAAAGATTCATATTTAAAATTCTTATGTATGCATAATAAATATTAGAACACCACTGAGCTAAAATTAATGAGTCTGTATTTAAAGCACAGCAGTATTTAAAATTACCCGCCTGATGACAATTTTCACTTAATCACATTATAAGTGTCCCTGATTACTTCTTGTTAATTGCTACGTAGAATCTGGGGGGGAGGGGAAATGGTCCAGAAATTTCCAGGTAATGGATTACTTAATTGCTAACATCAGACTGGTACTCAAAATAATATTCACACTCTTAAGCCAGCCAGTTAGCAATATGGACTGAGAGACACCTGTGTGTGGAGAATTGTTCTAGGTCCCGTGGCGTGATATGAGAACATCTCTGCAGTTTACAATGGCAGAGCAAGAACAAAGGTTTAGAAAGAATTGAACAATACCTGGGTCTGCACGGGTATGTGTCGTGTGAATTGCATCCCCAAATACCAGGGGATTTCGCCCCATCATACCACCTGAATGTGTTGTCGATAAGATCTGTGTCCCAGCAAGATCATATTTCTTTTTTTTTAAAGATTTATTTATTTATTTGAGAGAATGAGAGAGAGAGAGCACATGAGAGGGAGGAGGGTCAGAGGGAGAAGTAGACTCCCCATGGAGCAGGGAGCCCGACGTGGGACTCGATCCCGGGACTCCAGGATCATGATCTGAGCTGAAGGCAGTCGCTCAACCGACTGAGCCACCCAGGCGCCCGATCATATTTCTATTACACCAGACCCGAGACTTTTCTCCCTCGATCCCCTCCTATTCATCGGCATAGTTTTATGCTTATGGTTTATTGTCTGTCTCTACCCCCCTTGAATTTAAGGTCCACAAAGCAGAGATTTTTATTTATTTGTCCACAGATGCATTCCAAATGCCAGTAGAGCCTCGGACATAGTGGGCTCTCAATAAATATTTGTTGAATGGGTGAATTTAATAATTTCCACGATGGACAAGAATGAGCACATCTGTTCAGGTGAATTTGCTGATTCATTAGAAAAAAGTTTTTGAATCAATATGGAGGTGTATCTCTGATATTGTTTCTTCTCTCAGATTTAACTTTTCAGGCCCAAAGGCACTGGGGTAAATCTCTGTGAAGGAAGGGCAGGTTTCCAAAATAATACTAACAACAGCATATGAAAAGCAAATCTATTCTTAAAAAAATAAATAAAAAGAGGGAGGGAAATAGTAGGCTGGTTGTTCTGGAGGATAACTTTGCAAATTGGTTGAAAAATAAAAGAAAAAAATTCAATCACCAACAGCAAGTAACCCGTCAGAGTGAGTTTTCCTCTAATAAACTAATTTTTGACTGGTTTGACTCTTTCTGTTGGAGAGGCCAGGTCAAATGAAATTCGAATTGCTTCTTGAAAAAAAACCAAGAAACAATACAAAACAAATTCTCCACTGCCCCCTGAAGCAAACAGTCAGAGCAGATCCTAACCCCAAATCATGGAACAACGTCTAGACAAACAGCCACCTCCATGCAAGCATATGCCACACACACTCTACCCATTCACAACTAGCTGCCGAAGCAACTCGGCTCTTTGGGAAGAGATCCTGCAAACACACTTTGTATTTATTTATTCTTTTAAATGCAACTGACTTAATACTAGCCAGTAGTTCTTGATATTTTTTTTTCCTTCTAAAAGACCTCTGAGGCCCCAGGACTTCACAGTAAAATACAGGCTCCTGCACTTCTAAACAGTCCCCAGGAGTATTTAATACAATTGCTATCAGTCGTAGTTCAACAACTGTGAAAAATCCATGGTGAGAACATTTGGGTTTAACCTGGGATTCCTTAGCATTTTGTGTTCTTCCTGCATCAGTTTGCCTGGATGTCTAGATTCCTCCATCAAAAGGAACACAATCTAATTTCAAATTGAAGCCCAGGGGCAAATGATGGGTGTTGTCTTGTAGGCAACACCTGACACAACGAGTCTGATCCCATGAGATAGCACCATTTGGAGAAAAACTCAGTATTTCAAACTGAAGTCTCGTTTCTCCCACCTTTTGCTTTTCATTTTCTTTTTAATGGTGGTTCTTACTTTTTTTTTTTAACCTGCAACCCTTTCCCCTTTTCTCCATCTCAGAATCATTTTCATGGCCACTCTCGTCAAACAGTGATTGGGATGTTGCAGCTTTGCCTCTCAGTGCCCTGGGGTCTCCAAGGGACATGCCCCAGTGCAATGTGCCCGTGGTCCTCTGCTGACATCACTCAAGAGCTGAGTCTTCACTGCGGCGCTGCAGGCCCTCAGGACTCATCTGCACATCCCAGCCCTGGCACGCGGGCATCGGGCTCTGGCACTCGGCAGTGGCAGCTGGGCTGTGTTTTAACCCATCCTCTGCCTGAAAGGGATCTCTGGTGCAAAGCCTGGGGAGCAGGTGATCTCACTGAGAAATCAAGTTGCGATCGGCAATTCAGCAGAGCACTCAGTCAGCAAGTCCGCTTGTGTAACTCTGGAGTGTTAGCGGCTCGGTTCGGGCTGTCTTCACAGCTGCATCTTCAGGACTGTGGCTGTCCCAGGCTTCTGCTGCAGATACACACCAGAGGGCGGGGAGGGACGGAGACCGGGCCAGAATAGAGCCAGAGTATATTTTTGAAGGGAGAGTTTTTAGGAATATATTATTCATTAATATATTTCTTCATAAGAATATATAAGGATTCTGAATATTCAAGAGTCTATTAACAAATATTTTTTCATGAATATATTTATAAGGAGAATCAGTTTTTAAGAACTTACAAGAAAAAATATTAATGAGGAATGTGTTCTTGAATATTAAGAATATACTCATAGGAACACTTCATATTCAAAGAATGTATTTTTCAGCTCCAAGAGTTGCAGAGACAAAGGGAAATATTCTTTAAAATGATATGAAACAAAATGTAATGCAGGGGAAACTCAGTATTTCAAAAGGAATGAGTAACTGTGGCAAGTTGGTCATTTGCTGGGTGGTTAAGAAATGTTTCTGGATCAGGCACAGGAGTCAGGATTCAAGCTGGCCGTCACTCCAAAGCCCGAGTACTTGCCCCCACACTTCCCTGCCTCCAACCCTCACTCAACAGAAGGAGATTCCACAGACAAAGAAAATTCCACCAAGAAATGCCAGGGATGTTCAAGTCGGCCCTCAGCAAGAGTAAGAGGTCACAGCTCAGAGCCAGGGTGAACAGGAACCACTTTTGGAATCTGTTTAGGACTTGAGTTATCCAAGGTCAGGATCTAATTGTAGGCCAGGAGAGAAGAGGTATTCAGAGCTGATTAAGGAGAGATTTTTCCTGGGAGGACTGTGGGTTGTTGGAAGCAGAGAAATTTATTTTTGTGAAAAAGTATCCGAAATTAAAGGCACTCAGAGACTATGGTCTCAGAGGTCCTAAGCTCCCTGATCGTCCTTGCTAATGATCTAATTTCCAGCCCCATGATGCGTACTTATGATGTGTTGTACAAATAAATGGTCCTTTAGGGGAACTCTTTCTAATAACCCAGAAGTTTGTATTTCCTGAAGTCCTACTGGCAATTTTTTGCTTTGTCCCTGACTCACGCATATTCTGGGTGGGAATCAGGAAAGAGGAGAATAAGGGGCTAAGGGTGGTATCTGGGGGCAGCCGAGGCCTTCAAACCATCTGGGGCATTTCTGGATGCTGCCTGACTCCTGAGGGTGGGGGGCGCCTCCTGGGAGAAAGATTTCAACTTGTAAGGTTTCCAGCCTGTCTGGAGAGCATGGGGTGAAGGGAGGGGATTGGCGGGTGTCAAGGCTGGGCGTGGTAGGACGGAGATCATCCCAGGCCCCCCATGCTTCTGGGCCCCCTAACAAATAAGCACCCTGAGAAGAGCGGGCCTCTTGGGGTCCTCAGGGTTGATGCAAACTTAAGGAGTTTATGTGTGGGGATTCCTGGAAGAATGCTCGAGAAACAGATGGCTGTCACCACTCTTTTCCTGACACTTACTGACGGCCACTGTGGGGTGTCCGGCCGCTTACATGTGTTACGTGGGCTACATTCACATCCACACATCCACAAAATCTAATGTAAAAAAATTCCTCGGAGTGGGTGTTCTTTTTACAGACAAGTGATGCCTATTTAGGAAGTTACGGAGCTGGGATCTGAAGCGGAGTTTGATGGGCTTGCCTCGTTCGCGGATGCAAGGAACTCTTCCTGTGCGCGGATTAAGTGCCAGGTAAGACATCAAGTGCTGGGAGGAAGTGATGAGCAAGCCTGCCACCGTCTCTGTCCCCACAGACCGGCTAGACTTGTTGGGGGGGGGAAGCACGTGGTAAGGATGACAAGTGCGGAGCCATATGGCGGGGAGGGAGGCTGCAACAGGGTCTTCCCAGGCAGGGGTGAGGGGGAGAGAACACCTCAGGCAGGGGAATCAGCGTATGCCCAGGTAAGAGGCCCACCAGGAGGGTGAGTCTGGAGGAAGAAAGAAGCTCGGTGTAGGTCCAGCACAGGAGGGGAGCACAAGGGAAGCGCTGTGACCAAGGAGGAAGGTGGGGTGAGGTGTGAAAGCCGGCAGCGTGCGGGACCAGCAGGGACCCATCAGGAGCTGACCCGCACCCCATTGGTCTCCACCTTCAGCAAGTTCGTGCTGGTAGAGAATGTCGAACACAGAAATGGGCAGAGTCGGATGTTTCAGTTTCCTGAGTTGGGTAGCCACTCTGATGATGGTACTGTTACTTGGGTAAATTTACGAGGATGGGACCATCTGAGTTGCCTTTCTAGTGTGACAAGGTGAAGGTATTGGGTGACAAGTTGGGGTGTCCGGCAGGTGGCTAGAAACCTGGATCGAGCTCTATCTGATCACACTGTCTTCTAGGAACACGGCAGTTCAGCCCTAATTTATCCTGGTGTTGTTTTGTTCTAGACCTTTCTGTTGAAATGACAAGTATTAAATATACGAAACATGCATCTCAGGTCTTCCATGGAGCCTATACAATGAGCAATTGTGAGGTTCTTTTTAATTTAATAATCTCCATTTTAATTTCTCGTTATTTTTTAAATTTTTTTCAAGATAAATTCAAAAGGTTTTTTTGCACCAAATGCCACAGAAAAATGGATCAAAATAATACATGAACAAGTTTTAAGAAAAAATTCCTATACATTGACATTGATATCTATTTACCTGATAAAAAATATAAAGTCCTATCAATTTGTCTTACTGGAGCTTCAATAATAACAAATCCCAGAATTTAGGCTCCACGCTGGATGCGGACCTACTTTCCAGCATGGAGCCTAACACGGGGCTGAAACTCATGACCCTGCCATCAAGACCTGAGCTGAGATCAAGAGTCGTGTTCCCTTTAACTAACTGAGCCACCCAGATGCTCCTAATTTCTGAAATTATTAACAGCCCCAGATGCCCCTAATTTCTGAAATTATTAACAGCTAGATCTGCTTCCCTAAGGAAACATATCCCAAGTACTCAAAGAAGGCTGACTTCTTTGCTGGCCAGTGCACGCAGTGCTTTTCTTCCGTGGCTGAGAAAAAAGCCTTCAGGCTGTGGTGTGGGAATAGGTTATTACAACATATTCATTAAGGCATGGAGGTGGGGGTTTTATTTTATCTGTTTATTTTCATTTAAAATATATTAAAATTTTAACACAGCAGAAGCAGGAATTTAATCGTACATGGCAGTCTAAAAACAAAACAAAACAAAATAACCAGAAAACAAGCAGCAAACAAAACTCCACAGAAAACAAAAATTTACATGAACCAATAATATATTAAAATTCCATTTAGGTGAGGATCTAAAAAAAAAAAGAAATATACACACACCTCTTAGAGAATTGTTTTTCTCAATGACCTACAGCTTGAGAATCTCTCCAAGCTCAATCAACTGTCTTCAACAGTAAGATTCTTAATGAAGCAAATGGGTGAGGTCTGTTTCTTTTCACCCCTCATGGCCCCCCTGAAAACAAGGAATCTCCACTTCCCTGGGGGCCTGTTTAGCTCTGACTGTGGGTATAAAAGAGGGGATTGTCTTTCAAAATTGTGGGACTGACTCCTCTTAAGTGTCAGATACAGTCACACAAAACAAATAAGGTCTGACAAGAAATCAGAATTGTTCGAACAAATCATAGCCACCAAGCTCCCTACTTTAGAGACCTTCCCTTTTAATGGTGTGTCTCTTTAAAGATGTAACACGGCTCCTTATTACACCTGCTCAGAAGGAGCTCAGGGCCAGTTACTTCTCCTGAGGCCGCCTCTGAGTGGAAGCCGGGAGGGGTTCGGTGCAGGTGGGTGTCTGGCCCTCGAGCCCATGCCAGTGGCAGGACAGGGTCCCCTGCGCTCCCACAGATGGCCATTGGGCACTGCCTGGGGCGGGGGGGGGAGGGGCAGTCCTTGGGAGGGCCCGGCCAGCTTCTGCTACATGCCCAGGCTGACTGTTCCCCTGGTCCTCCTGGGCAAGTTCCAGGAGCCACTGGGAGGACAAACAAGAAACGCTTAATGGAACAAAAAGAATTAATGAATCGTGAAAACATGTGCTTATTATTTTTTTTAAAGATTCACACTTTCCTGAGTAAAGTACACAAAAATCCCACATGAAGTCTTTCTAAAGCACCAGGCCTCTATCTCTTAGACTCACTGCGCCCAGATGGCAAATCTGAGCCAAGCTCAGATGCTCTGGTGAAAACATTAACAATGTATTTGTGAATGCTGTTTTTCTAATATTTTACTGCTTGAGAGTTTTATGCTTGAAAACTGGTTAATGGTGAAGGAGAAGAACTGAAGGTGTATGTGTGGGCTTCTTTGGTCTGTTTGTTGCAACACATCAGAGCCGGAAGGACCCCGCTGAAGATCAAGATGTCCCCAAAGCACACACGGGCCTGCATCCTTGGCCCTGGATCAGTCATCGATACCCTCTACACATCAAAACCACAGCCACTTTCAAAGTCCAAATTAAATATGGATATGACCATGGGGACATACAAATCAAACTAATGTGGGCCAGTTTTATTGCTGAAAGAACAAGGTCCTGGTGCCATGGCTGTTCAGGTGGTGTGTTTATCCTCTGGCTTCTTGGCCTGAGAGAGAATCTTCTTCGGTGAGGTCCTGGGAATTCCTGAACATGAGAATAGAGTTATAAATCTTCAGTGCCGGACCCAGTTTGATCTTCATCACCTTGACGATGTCCGTTTGTGTCAGAAGCAGGAAGGCTTTGCCATCAATCTGCTGCGAGTAAATAAACACACAGTTTACCCTCTGGCAACTTCTGGGGGCCAAGCTGTGGGACGCTGAACCGTGTCGACCTGCCTGCAGACCCCTCGAACAGGGAGACACGGCACCCTCTCCCGCCCAGCCCCGCCACTGCCCCACTCTGTACTGTCACCCAGGACCCGGTGAAATATGAACTCGATATACAAAATTTTGTATAGTGTTATGTTTCACCTCAATAGGCGATATTTCTATTGTTATGTTTAAAAAATCTTGGCCTGAATTTGTATCACGAGCCTTAAAAAAAACCTACTTGCATCCACCAAGTAAATCTCCAGGAATTTTTCCCAAGAGAACAAGGTGCAGTGTGTCTACTCTAGTGTTATTTGAAATAGTGAAATACTGAAAACAGTCCAGCATTTCAAAAATAGCAGAAGTAAATACATTATAATATCATCTAGGTTGGGGTACGAGGCAGTCACCAAAATTCACATCTCGATGAAACAATAATTTGGCAAATTCTTCATGAATTGTTAAGCAACAAACCATGACATGATGAAACAGATCTCAGTTTTATTCTGTAAAATTAAATGTGCATGACCACATATATACATACACATAATTAAAATATTTGAAGTCTTTATACCAATGTTAAGTGAAGTCAGATTTGGCCGGTGGAGTAGTGGTTTGATTTTTATTTTCTCCTTTTAACCTGCATTAAATTTTTTTAATAATAAATGCCTTTATAAGCAGAAATACATAATAAATGTTTTATTTATTAACTTTTTAAAATATTTATGTATTTATTTTGGAGAGAGCACGCGAGCGGTGGGGGGGAGGGAGAAAGACAAATAGACACCCCGCTGAGCACAGAGCCCCATATGGGGCTCGATCTCATGACCCTGAAATCATGACCTGGGCAGAAATCAGGAATCGGTTGCTTAACTGACCGAGCCACCCAGGCGTCCCTTATTTATTAACTTTTAAAACATAGTGGTCTGACATGTAATAGCTTTCCTGAGACTCACAGGATGCCGAGTGACCACCATGCAGGCCTTTTCCACAGCGTCTAAAATCCCCAGTCTGCTCTCCGTTTGAGTCCCAGGGACTCTGGGCATGTCCTATACCCGCCATCACCTATTTAAACAGACTGGCTCAGAAAGATTGCTGGCTGTAGAACCAAGAAGACAGAATGAAAGGGTTTTCTATGGTAACCCCCTTCCCTGAATCTAGCACTGTGATTCTAACTTCTTTGAATTAATGATACAAACCCTTCATGTCAATGACTCACTGAGGAAGTAAGGATCCCCCCACAGACACAAATTTTGAAATTTAAGTTTTAAATTAAAGTGGGAAGTTAAAGTTTAAAGTTTTAAGAAAGTCATAAAAAGCTTCCTGTGCATTTGTGATAGTGTCTGTTGAAGAATCGTCCATTTAGAGAACAAAATACCCGCAGAACTTTCCTAGGCACTGAAACACACTAACCCTGAGCTTTAAAGGCCCCTCGCACCGAGGAGAGATGAGACAAGTTAAGTGATCTGCCCACTGGGGGACCGCCGGTCATAAGAGCCAAGCTGGAGAATCTTGACCTGCAAAGACACCTGTGGACAAGGTGGGTCTTGGGCGCTGCTTGACGCAGAGAGTGGCCTGTATGTGCGAGGCCAGGCCAACCACCCTCGAGCCGGGCTGGGCTCAGGGGAGAGCAGGTGAACGTCATGCTTCCCTGGGCAGCTGCCCAGACTACTACCTGACTGACCCTGTGCTGAGTTCCCTGGAGATGCAGGACTTGCTGGGCTCTGAGGGCGCCCAGGACGCCAAACTCCAAGAGTATTTTCCCTGAACCATGACCTCTTAGAGAGGGAGAGTGTATGCTATATGCGGGAGTCTCTAAGAGTGTAGCTTTCCTGCAGACTTCTAGAGAGATGATGATGGTTCTGGAATCACACGGAGAGGGGCTGGAATCTGCCTGCCCTTTTCCGGCTGTGCCTGCAATTGTAAAGTGCTTAGCACAGGGTCCAGCACGTGGCAAGCCCACGATAAGCAATAACCACCGTATCTTCACTATTACTCTATAGCTGATGCCGTCTCTTCTGCGGCCCCTAGAGCTATGGCTACTAAGTCCAAGACAAATACTGAGCAGTTTGGAACATTCCCAACCAACAGGGAGGACACGAAACTCCGCAGAAGGACTTTCTGGCTTCTCGGCATTCCTCTTGAAGCAGGTACAGAGCAGGGGTACACAGGATGGTCCCACGTCACCACGGGGTAGACAAATCCCCTCTCCTCCCTGGGAGCAGGCTCCTCACAGGACCCCTCCTGCCCCCAGTGAAGCCTAAGTCATCACAGCAGAGCCTACGTGGCACCCATAAGAATTAACTGACATGTTCATTCATTCTTCCACCGACTAGTCTATTTCTTGAGCAGGCCCCTGGGCCAGGCACCACAGCATTCTGTGACAAAGCATGGCTAAGCATAAGCAAGACAAAGACAGAGGCCGACCCTGAGGTGCCCGACTGCACTGCTGGGCTCTGTCCCACACTGACCCCTCTCTCCTGCCCACCCAACTACTCTCAGTTACACTTAAGTAAATGAAAACAAAACACTTCTGGGGCCAGAAGCATGGAAGTATATATAATTTTTGCATTTCTTACCTCTTTCTTGAAGCACTTGGCATGCTCTTCGCAGCCCAGAAGAGACTGTACGAATTCAGCCACCTACAGTGTAAGATGAAAAGCCTGATTTACAACACACACCTGAAATAATTTCTTGGGTTGTAGTAATTCAACATTTGAGTAAAATATACTTCAAATTCCTCAAACACTTGGATTTGAAATAGTAACTGTCAAGGCACATTAGCATGTGCCAGCTCAGAAATTAGACCAGCCCCCAGTCTCTCTTCTGGCCTCTTATTGCCAGGCTGACCTACATGGGGTTACCATTACGATGGCAATGACAGCCTCCATGTGTGCAGTGCTGATATTCTGGAATCTTCTCTCGTCTGATCCTCCTGTCCACCCTGTGGAGTCAGGGAAGGCAGGAGGGAGTGGCCCGGGTGCAGTAGTCTCTACAGAGAGAGAAGGACTGTCCACCTGGCCCTTTCAGCAGCCCCAAGGCCCCCGTCTGAGTCTCACCCGTACCCGGCCAGCAACAGGGACTCTAGGGACCTCTGCTGGCCGAACTCCCTCATCAGTGACAGTGAAGCTGAAGCCCCAGGAGGTTTAATGACTTACCGAAAGTCATGCATGGCTGAGAAGTGCCAAGGATGGTTTTGGAATTCAAGTTTTCAGACTCCAAACGTGGAGTTCTGGAGAATTACCCTCTTCAACTTCATTTCCCACTCTTTCCCCCCCTGCCCAGCCAGCCACACACGCCTCAAGTTCCTTTTAATTAGAGAGACCAGACAATGACCTGGCTGGATGCACAGGAAGCTATGAGTGTTCCCAACGGATGCTTTTAGGAAGCTGAGTGAACAAACATCATAAAGTGTAGACTCTCAACGACCAAAATGACAAGTGGACTCTGGCCCCTTCTGGCAAGGTCTGGTATGGCTGCAGTGCAGGATGAAAGGCACGCCAGGAGGCAACAGTAACAAAACCTGGGAGATGATGTTTGTAAGAGCTATTGTCTTCGCTTTTAATTTCTGGCTCTCTGCGACTTGAGCCTAACGAATTGGGTGCACGTGAGCCTTCTCTCTCCTCTAATGGAAAAGGCCCACGGGAAGGCAGGGAGCTCAGGGCCTTGTATCAACATGTTCTACAATCCAAGAGCCCTGGGAGTCCCCCGCTCCGTGCAGGGAGAGGACAGTGGACACTGACCCACCCCACACTTGGCAGAAGAGAGCATTGCGGCCTTGGCTGATCTCCAGCTTACGGAGTGGCCAGGGACCAACACCCACAGGGCGGACCCGGGTCCTGACACCTGTACTCACACCCTTGACTCACAGCTGTATTTAATACAAAGATTTCAGAACATCTTTTTAGGGGCCATCAGCATGTTGGTGTCTGCTTCACTCACCTCAGATGCCTCAAGTATATTTTATCATGAGTCATCTACAGTCATCCTTCCAAAGTGCGGGATGATGAGAATTAAAAAAAAAAAAATCTTCCCAAACCAGTCATCATGCTGCCACACAACGGCATCCTCGAGCCCTAGGAGTACCTGGGAGGCTTTAGCATTCTGAGCTGCTTCGCCCAAGTGCCCCATGCTGTGTTGGTTGAGTTGATTGATTCACTCTTCTTAGGTGGCTGAAAAGCACGGAGCTGAGGAAAGTGTGGGGAGGCTGCTGGTGGAATTGCAGGGACACGTAACTGGGGCGAGTGACAGCAGGGTAACACAGAGTGACTCTCAGAGAGTTTCCAGGGCCTGGGACACTGGGGGGGGTGTAGTCCCCCTGTTCCCAAGGCTGCCCTCCGGCCAGGTACGCCCAACCCCCGCTACACGTAAGGCTCCTGCTGGGTGCTGGGAGGCGGGAGCGTGAGCACGTCAAGTGGGAACTTCCACCGTGTTTACCGTTTGAGCAGAGGTAGGCGGATAAAGGGAAAACGGCGAGTAAGGATGGCTTACTCCTCACTCCGGTACACGCTCAAATGTGCTAAGTTCGAGAGGTTCTAGAAAAGAGGTGGAAAGGCTGTGGGCTTCTAGCATGGACAGATGGCATCTCAGACGGGAACCCGGGAAAAGCATCGCAAGGGAGGTGGAGGCTGAGACAGGCAGTGCTGGGGGGCGAATGGCGGGGGGCGAGTGGAGAAGACCTTCTCAGCACAGAGCGTCAGGGGCAAGGCCGCCAGGGGATGCACTGCACACATGGCATCAGCAGTGAGGAGTGCCGTTTGGCTAGAACTGTGGAGCAGGGGAGCCGCGGGAAAAGGCAGGGGTGAGGGGCCGGCGGTGCTGTGTCCCCGGTGTGGGTACAAGGAGCCCCGGAGGGGCGGCTCTCTCTCGGCCACAACTTGGAATCCCCTGGACAGCTTTACACAGGAATAATGGTGAGGCTCAGGCCACAGACACTCTGAAGTCATCAAGCTGGATCTGGCCCAAGTGTTGGGCATTCATTTTTAGATTCCCCAGGTGATTCTCATGGGCAGGTAGGGCTGAGGATCCTTGCGCAAGAGAAACCTCAAGAGCTGATCTAGCAGTGTGGGGGGGACTGGGCAGGACGTCACTGGGAGACACCTGTGGCTGTCCGGTGGGGGCCCGCGAGGGCTTGGACACTCTGCACGGGGCAGAGCATGGAGCTGGAGGCAAGAGGCCCTGCAAGGTCAAATCCCGAGATCTGCCCGCAGGCAGGAATCAAAGCAGAGGCCAGGAAAACTGCTGGAGGGCAGGTGTGTCCCCACCAGCATTACTGACTAGGGGGACTGAGCATTCTTTGCAGCGGGGCCACCTTGTGTGTTGCAGGCTGTTTAGCAGCGACACTGGCCTCCATCCGCCACGTGTCATTTGCACCCCCACCCCCACGCTGTGGCAACCAAAAATGTGTCCAGATATTGCCCAATCTTCCTGGTTCAAAGCCACTGCTCTAAAGGCACGTTTTCCTGAGATGGCTCTTTCACAGGGCAAGAGGCTGAATGTCACAGCAAGAAAATTAAAAATAAAAAAGCAGGACTAGGAATTAACAGAAGACATACATTTTGTCACAGCTCAGTCACTGCCTCCTGGGGGAAAGCCAAGCCAGCAAAAAGGATCCGGGCTCCCCACAGACAGAGGGTCTTTTTAAAATACATATTCCAGGAACTTCCATTCACAGCAAAGGTGTTGTGTGTTGCTTTGATGGTCTGCATGGATTAAAATGTCCTTTCCTGGGCACACAGGAAAGAATCACATTCCCCCTCCTGTTAGCCAAGAAGTCACTGTCTATGTCCGAGGTAGACAGGATTCTTCAACAGGAACGATGAACTTGTCAGAGTTCATCACGGCCGAGCCAGCGGCCCCCAGCTGGCCCCGGGGAACCCCCCCCTGTGCCCCCCCGCCACAAGACGTGCATTTTGGGCCTTGGGTCTGAAATCCTCTGCCTCTTCCGAAAGAGATTCTGAGTCTCTTCAATCTATCCTTTTCCAAAGTCAAAAACAAGTTCCATGAAATCTACTGAGGCTGACTTTTCTGGCCAGAATTTAAAAATATCCAAAGGCCTTGATCATTATTCATTGTCATTATCCAGTACTATTAGTCGGTATTTATTCCCTCTAAGAATAAATTATATTTTGAGGATTAATAGAAAGCCCATTTTGCTACAAATTGTAATTGGAAAATGGTGGGTTCGAACATACCATAGAGTGCCGCCAGAAAGCTTCCCTCTCAGTCTCCCCTTAAAAATCTGTCTGCCTCTTCAAGTCTGTGGTAAATGGGAATGACTCTGTGAAGCAGGAAGGTACCGTCTGTTTGCCCGCACCCAAGATGGCTGTGTGGACGCGTCTGCTTGTCTAAGGTGATGGCGCTGCTGTTGGGGCCTGGGGGCGGCTGACCACCACCTTGGCTCCCAGCAGCACACCTGTGGGGAGGCTGCCTTGCGCGGGGTTCCCCAAGTTCTCAGGAGGGGAATGTCCCACAGCAAAAGCCCAGGCTTTGTCCTGGGACACTGAGTAGGTTAATCCTGGGGATGACAGAGCACTTCGGGAAGACTAAGAAAGATGACCCTGCACCAGCTCTCAGATGAGCCCATTACTTTCCCCAACTTACTTCCCCCAGCGACCTACTTTTCCTGGCATCCTCTCGGAGCTCCACAGGCCTGTTTCCTCCTGGGGAGCTCTTGCTCCCTTAAATCTTTTGGAACGGTGGTATTCTCGATCTTGCTGAGCCGGGAGCTGTGGGCCGGATTGCACTGGCTCCAAGTCCACTGGGGGCCGTTTCCAGCCTGGGTCTCATTTTTTTAACAGTGGAATTTGTTACTTGCCCTTTTTTAAGGGCCCGCTTGTATAAGGCTGCTATGCTGGTTAGCGGTATCCCGAATTTTTCAGAACACTCCCTCCTGTGTAAAGATTGCTTTTAAAGCGACTGCCATCTTTTAAAGTTAATGGACATTTAGGGAGCACTTGGTTGAGGCTATGGCGATTTATATGTGCTGCTTTAAGAAGCATTTTTGTTGTAAGAAGTAAAAGCACCCCTACGTGCCCCGAGCATACATGAGCCACATGCCTGTAAGGTGCACACAGCATGTCACCTCCTGCCTTCACGTGCCCGCGCACACCTGGTGGGAGGGTGCTGCATAAAATCCACCTCCCCATTTATTCACTCACACATTTTTAAGACACCTACTCTGGGCAAGATACTTTACTATAATGATGCAAAGAGATAGAAAAATATTTTAGTTCCTACTCTTAAGCACTTATACTCCTTTATAGACCATTTCCACGGCCCAGAGTACAAAACACACTTCACACTGACCGTAACTGGAGTGTTGCACATACCCACAGACTTCTAACAAAGGTTTCACAAAATAATAACCCTGACTACAGTTATGGTCTTTCCTCTCATCTTGTCTTTCTTTCTAGAACCATGAAACTGACTTCACAGCCTGCCCGTGCTTTGAAAAACACCGCGCTAAAAGAAACAGCCAGAGCACTCAAGGAGTGAGAAGGTTGCTCCCACGCTCTGGGCAATGTTACAATGGCCCTGGGCTGGCTTCTCTTTGCAGGTAACAGAATGCAGAGAGGAGGTCTCCCTCCCAGGCCAGGATAGCAGACAAAAGGAAACGTTCTTGCTCTTCATCTTCTGCCACAGACAAGACTCCTGCCTTGAGTGTCCCTGAAGGGCACTTAACACAAGGACATACAAGTCCATTTTCAATGTATCCTGTCTTGGGCTCCCGTGGTTCCTCTCTCCAATACTTTGCCTAATGAGAACAAAACACAAAAGAACAGCAACCCCCTCCCTTGGTCTCCTCTTGCCCTGCACTGCCGTTTCAAATCCTTGCTGCCCTATTCCCATTTTTAATGTGGCATCTAAAAAATCCAATAGTCACAAACTGTATTGTTGGTACTCACTGGAATGCCCCCTAAGCAACCCCCATCTGAAGGCTGCCTTATCTTCAAAGATACAAATAGAGTCACCACAAAGCCCACACTCTCACCCCACCCAAGATTCTTCCTGAGGGGCCTATGTTGGTTCCAGGAAATGTGCTACGAGAGTGTGAGAACACAGAAGGAAATTTAGGACATGCTCCTTGTCCTCAAGGGCACCTAGTTAGGGAGATTTCAAGACTATGATATATTAAACATGATGGAATAAGTCAAACTTTCTCTGGAATGCATCCTTGAGGGAAGTCACGGTTACAGAAGCATCATGACAGGCACACTTTATGAAGACAGCCTCAGGGATGATGGTTTTATTTTAAATCTAGAAAATTTTAAGGCCTCTTTCAGCAATAAAGGGCTGTTCCATGTGTATCCACTACGGAGAACTCAGGGACTGTGACCTTGGCCTCCTAATAGTCCTTGATGGCACCCTCCGTGTCCCCCATAGTGAGTCAGGCCCTCCCTGTTGCAGTGAGACTTGTGGCGTGACCACCACTGCCTTTCGTCACTCTCCCAAGCCCTTACTTCCTGCAGTGCCAGACTTGGGACTCACCAGATCAGAGGCCCCCTAAACTTCCCACTCACTATTTAATGTTCCGAAAACAGAGGTTCTGTTCTCTTTGGATGATGGTCCTCTTGAGACATTAATAAAAGCTCTGGCCCTCCTCTTAAGGACAAGGAATACACATATTGTCCACATTTTTTTCCAAATCCCTGGAAGCCCAGTTCTGCGGCCCCAGCCAGGAGCCCTGAGCTACATCTGGCATGTGCCCTGCTAAACAGGACACTCACCACCTGCCTCTCATTGACACTTCTCTGTTGTGGACTCCCTCTCCGACTGCAGTCCCCTCTGACCTCCATCTTCTGCGGCTCTCCTTAGACAACTGTGTCCTTGGTAAAGGCTCACTCAGGGCCCCCATCCATTAGTGAAGCCTCATGCGATATTTCCATCCTGGGAATAGGTATTATACATCTACTGCTGTGATGTCATCCACAGGGACTTCTCCCTTAAGATGTCCCATATGAAATTCACCATCTTCTTTCCCTGCCCCCAAACTGGATTCTTTCCCCCAAAGTTTCATCTCGTTTGGTGGCACCACTACTTTCCCATTCTTGCAGATGAACTCTCTAGCCCGCATATTGTCATCCCGGGTCCTAAACTGTGTGGTGCTGAGACTACGTACGCATGGAGTCACATTTGGCTCATTTCACTTCTTCACCTTCAGGATCTGATCTGTTTCACTGTGTTGTGTTCTTGCTTTCAACTTGAAAATGTCTGCCGACTTCGGGCAGTTCTTCTGCCCAGTGCAGACCCGGATGATTCCACACCGGGAGTGTGGTGGGGCTCCCTGGGCGGTGCTCCCTGGTCAGTCCCTCTCCTCCGCCTCTTCTCACGCATACTCCTGCAGATGGGTGCCACTCTCATGCCCCTGAAGCACCATCTCCACAGATGACTTTCTGTGTGAGCGCCTCCCGTGGCTCATGCCGCTGACTGACAGACACACAGGCCAGCAAGCATCCCGCCTCACACCCGGCGCACCTTCCCCATCCCGGGGCACTCCTGTCTGTGCCCCACGTCCGCAGGGTGCTTGGCGGGTAAGATGTCAGCTCAGGACCTGGCTCTGCCTGTGGGGCCCTGTGGGACCCTGACTCAGTCTCTAGGTGCCTCAACTTCCCTAACTGTAAAATGGGCAAAATAAAAGAGTACTTGCCTTACTCCCAGTATATTAATAGTGTTCACTGTCATTATCAATGTTAGTACAGGATGTGTCGTACATCTGCCATCCATGTATAAGTCGTACTCACTTGCAGGCAACCTTCCATTTTCCCCTTTGACTGGAATGGCTGCCCTTCTTTCTCTGCTTGGATGTGTTCCACTTTTGTTTCAATATCCAGCAGCTCATGATGCCCTTGTCATGCAACATTCATTCAACAAACACTACTGGGTTATCTGCTAAGTGCCGGGTGTAGTGAGAAGTTCTCCGGAGACGTGTCAAGTGAATGAAATAAGGTCTCTACTCATCTGGTGAGGGGCAGACAAGTGAGTGCAGGTCAGTGACAAAAAAGTCTCTGAGGAGATGGGAGCATGGCGAGGCTCCTGCAGGAGGGGAGCACCGTGCTGATGGCCGGGAGTGGCCGCAGGTAGTTGGGGTAGCAGCTGTGCCAGTGTGAGAAGCCCATGCGGGGACACGGGGTGGGAGGCCCACCGGGGGCATGGTGGGAGGTCGGGCTGGAAAGGCAGGGGCGGCTGCCCATGCAGGTGCTAAGGCATGCCAAGGACTTTGGGGAGCCAGGGACTGTGTCTCTACTATGTTCAGCTGCTCTGTGCACACAGGGCTGGGGCTGGATGCAGGTGGCTGCCTTCTCCAAGACATCTTTCTAAGCATGACGGTGACGACACAAGGGAAGAGAAGCCACCGTCAGTCTAACTTAGAAGTTGGTAGAACCTTGAGTGAATGGCTTGAAAGTCAGGAACAGATGATTGCCACTGAGGTCTCCATTATGGGCAGTGCTGCTACAAGGTCAAAGCCATACATGATTGGACCACAGACACACTCGGTCTTAGTTCAGTTGGCTTAGTCATGAAACCTGCATGCTTTGTAAACCGGTCAAAATTCATCAGCAAGGGGCAGGGGGCAGACCCTGCGTACTCTTTAAGGAACTGGATCACATTTAGTCATCGCTGGCTGGCATATTAAGCCAGCACTCCGTTACCAGGACTCTGGGATCACCTGGAAAGAGTGGAAGGAGAGGTGGGGCCGCGGGGTGTGCTGAGGGAAAGGTAGCAGCCCCGGCTGCTGCGATGAGGAGTGCTGGGCAGGGCAATCCTGCAGGCCTATTCCGTGAGGTGCTGGCGAGGAGGTGGATGGAGCAGGCTTGCCCTGAACCTCCAGCCTCTGCATGGCCTTTGTCACCTGCTCCTTGTCCGGGGCTGGAAAGGAAGGCCTGAACCAACGTTAAGTCAAGCTGATTGCAGGAAGTGCTCACTGAACATTTTGCAACTAATTTAACTCCAGCTCCACTGTTATCTTGTCCTTAGAGTGACCCAGGGTTTTCCTTCATTTAAAAAAATTAAGGCCCGACTAGTGGAAATAATACCTTTATTAAAAGAAACATCAGAGAGTGTATTCCTTAAAAGAAAACTGCTTTACATATGAAGCATTTCCACAGCGTTCTAGCAAGCAATAGGACTTACCTGATCCTTATTAAAAACCTACATTGTAAGGCACGGTTATATTAAAGTTGGATCTGTTTTCGCATGTGTACAACATCTTATGCACTGTTGTGATCTAATTCACTTTAAAAACAAACCTAAGGTTAACTGATCATCTGTGGCTTCCAGTGGACAAATGGCAGCACAGAGCTGTTCCATAATGAGAAGAAGTGGGTCCTCTGGGACCCTGCAGAACAGAACACCCTGAGGGGTGGGTGCTTCCCAGACGAGGTGCTGCTTTTAGGGCAGGGGCTGCCAGGGTGCAAGTCTAAAGTGCTTATACATGCATGCCTCCCCAAAGTAAATCTGTGATGTGGGACCAGAGGCTTGGGCCCCTCCACTGAAACTGGCCCTGGGCCGATGGTGACAGAGAGCAGAGGTGGCTCTGGGATACCGCTGGGGAGTGGGGGCCAAAACCAACTGGGCTATCCTAATTTCCTCAAAATTAGGCCAGCCTTCTCCCTTAAGTGTGGATCTGAAATTTGATGCTGTGGATTCTGTGCCTAGGAGGAATTCTCAGCAGCAGGGCCCCAGTCCCTCCAGGGCCCCAGAACAGCCCCGCTCACCTCATCCACTGTCCATCGGGCCACCTCACTGGCCTGGATGTTGGCCACACCTGGAAGGAGCTTGCAGTGCTGCTCCCGGCCGAGGGGAAGGTCCCGGAAGGGGTGGGCCGACATGGAGGACATGAAGACGGACTGGTGCAGTGCCTGCTGTGTCTGCTCAGCAGAATATTCTGGAAGAGAGGCAGGGTGAGTGAAACACATGCACGTGGGGCGAGTTAGGGAGCACCCCCTAGGTCAGCCCCTCCTCCCAGGGGCCCAGGATAAGACAGGTGCACACTCAGTGAGGACCCTGGTGTTCCAGTTGCTTGGCAGCATTGCCAGGAGGCGTTGCCACTGCTCTGTTTCAAAGCAGCTTTCCTGAGAAACAGATGTTATATAAGGCCCAGATGACTCTGGCTGTTTGCGAAGCGAGGTCAAATAATCTCTAGGAGACATTGTGTGATGCCAACCAAGAGCTAGGCTGTCACTGCCACTGGCTTCTTTCTCCCCAAATCAGAGGTCAGAGGAAGCACAGAGCCTTGCAGAACGTGGCTGTTAAATGGATCGGCCACCAACCAATCCGGGATGTGTGTGCCCACAAAGAACGACTTCTTCCTGGAAGCTGCTCTGTGTGTCTCCAAAGGCACAACAAGCCCAGGCCCACATCTGGCTTCACAGGTCCCCTGGGGGATGCTGAACGTGGAATGCAGCACAGGGTCCCCATGGGAATGTGGGTGGCAGCTGCTGAGTTAGCTCCCGGGGAGACACGATGACCTCTCGGGACTTGTGGGAAGAGGCTGCAGCTGAGATGTGACTGTCCCGACACAGGCACTCTTAAAGCGGACATTCTCTTTTTGGAGCAGGAGCTCTGAATGTGCTCCGGTTCTAAGACATGGAGGGCAGTGGCTGCTTGCTGGTTCAAGGCTGCTATCACCACTAAGGGGTAAGACTGCCCTCCCGCCTCTTACTTCTCCCCCGGCTTACGGACATGGTTTTCCACCTTCCAGAGTGACTTGACTCTTATGTTATATCCCAACATTGAGATGGAGCCAGATATCTCAGTTCAATTCCCTAATTATTTTGCTTTGAACATATAAGAAACAAAAACATTACAAAGATTTCGGAGAAAACCCAACTCATGCCTTTGTATTGTCATTTTTTAAGAGGCTTTCAACACACATGAGCAAAATAAAGCGTTGATATTTAAAATACTTTGAAAAGACCACAAAAAATTGTTTTAAGCCTGGTAGAAGTCTACGTTTCCCACTGCAAATTACAAGTTAAGAGAAGAGTAGCCACATAATTTAAAGTCTATTATGATGGTCTGTGTTTTACTAACAAGAGTCGGAAAAGCTATTATGCAAATATTTCTACCTCAAATTAATTACAGTTTTTAGTAGGTGAGGCTGACCTGCACTTTGCATGGTCTCACAGTTACATGCTTGCTGGTAATCAGAGGTTCCAAACTAGGAAGAAGCCCATCCATCACCACCCTGCCTGCTCGGCACAGACATCCTACATATTTACCGATGCTTGCTGTCTGCAGATAAAGAGACAACAAAATTGCGGCCTTCTCCCAAATTCTTATGCTCTAGTTGCAAGCAGCAGCAAATTCATCTCTAAATGCTGATTGTCCAACACTGACCTTTTTAGTATGTAAATAGGTTATCTCCCTCCGTGTAGTTCAGCCAACTGTATGTACAGCAGCCGGTTCGGAAGCGAAACTTCGCACCTTCTTAGCAAAACCAGTATGTTTACAAATGTGAATGTTCTCTAATGAAGGTGTCAGGTTGGACAAGGAGCATGTACAAAATAAGCCCTAAACACCCAGGGCAGAAGCGTCCCCGAGCCAGTCTGCAGTCAAGGCCACAGAGTCACCCAGGGCTCTCCTGGGCAACAGGGAGTTAACGCTCTGTGCTCAGAGGGATTAAGACCTGAGCCAAAGCCTGCCTTTATTCTGAAAAAGAATCACTGCATCAATCAGTTGGTTGCTTTTTGCTGAAATAGCG
This sequence comes from Callorhinus ursinus, assembly GCF_003265705.2. Classification (NCBI taxonomy): domain Eukaryota; kingdom Metazoa; phylum Chordata; class Mammalia; order Carnivora; family Otariidae; genus Callorhinus; species Callorhinus ursinus. Next base: position 55,437,628 of record NW_027397073.1, read on the forward strand.
TGGATTAAAAAAAAAAAAAAATCACGTCTGTATCTCAAACCCATGCCCTGGGTAAATCAATCATGTGTCATTTCCAAACTGTATAGAACTCTAAAAGGACACAATTAATGAGTCTTATTGTTTTGGAGGTACAAAGATGTGAAGTGATGGTGAATAGATTTCTGTGATTCACAAATAAAGTCCGAAGGCATTAAAAATGTCAAAGAACTACTATGCCCCCAGCAGGAACATTCTCCACACTGTAATTCTGGAAGCAAATTGCCTTAGGTGCCAAGGGGTCCACTTGGAAATTCGTGTAAGGTGTGCTTGCCAGCACCAAACAGCACTGAGGTTCCTTAGTACCCCGCTTCTCATGGTTCCGGGCCCTGGAAGATGGGACCCGTGGGTCAGTTCAACTAACAAGATGGCCTTCAGGTTACAACTACAGGTAGGGAGCTCGGGCTGTGTGTTGCACACCTGAATTCAGGAAGATTTACGCTGCCTCTGGTTTTTGAATTCAGTGAACTGTGTTCCTATTATAAATCGAACTACTGGTCTGAAGGGAGGTGAAAGCCAGATTTCTCGAAGGATGAACAGAACTTAATGGAGAATAGGTTCCATATGACAAAGTGAGTCTTCCCATGGCAGGCGGGAAAGGTCTACCACCAACGTGTTGGGTCACCAGTCCCCTCACTGGCTTTGAGTTCTCATGGGTATAAGGGCTCTTGTCTGTTTATCTACAACCCCGTGTTTTGGGGGATGCTTGCCAGAACTAGTTACATGCTGAGCACAAATAATTCTATTATCAACTTTATAAAATGAGATGGGAAGCCAGAAAGTTGAGTTTTCCAGTTCAAAAAGACATGAGTTAGGTTAGGGAGGGAGTCCGAGACCAGGGAGATTGGAATAACCAGTCTGCCAACTCGAAGATATGATGGCAGTTGAGAACATGTACCCATGTACCACCCAGAGCTGGCGGGAGGGGGGAAGGAGAATGCGCGTAAGAGCACAGTGTGGTCCCTAGTATATGGTAACCACTCATTAAGGGGTTAACCCAGTGCTACTCTAAGTTTGTCTATAAGTTCCTTGAGGTCAGGATTGATGATCTGTGGAGGGATGATGCATTTTCAAAATTAACACCATGCAAAGACTAATTTTCCAGCAGTAACAAAAGAGAGTGTATGCATTTTAAAGAGTGTTTCATGGTGGTTAGCTTGCCTTCTTTGTACCATTTACCAGGTCCAATTTCTTCCAAAGCTGATGACTTTGGGGTGAGATATTCATGTCTAACTGAGAGAATGCTAGGATGGGCTTGCCTCAGAGGACTGTGGCATGGGGCGTGGAGGGTGGGGTCCAACATCGGGGTGCCTAGTTGTGAATCCTGGTGCCCACACAGTTGCTGAGTGACTTAACTCTGTGTATCGAGGTGTTTTAAATGGGATAATAATAATACTTATATCTCACTGAGTTGTTGGGATTAGAACAGCTCCTGGTACATAATAAGTGTTCAATACATGTTAGGTATTACATTACTGTTACAAGTATTAAAAAAGAGACAAGCTCAAAATGGGAGTCATTTGTGCTCAGCCCCACATCAGCAAACCAAGACTTAATACCTAACCTAATCACAGTTTCAACCTCTCCCAGGAATGTAATCTCTACCAGTCAGTCTGGAATTTCCTGGTGAGCATTTGTGAGGTAATCTGCCTGACAGATCCCTGCCATCCCCCAAACAAAGGTGACTTACCCAAAACAATCTGCTCTTTGCTTGTCTCTGCCCCCTCTGCCTGCAAAAATCTCCTACTTTGTACAGCTCCTCGGAGCTCCTTTCTATCTGCTAGGGGGGATGCTGTTCAATTCATGAATCACTGAAGAAAGCCAATAAGATCTTTAAAATGTAAAGTTGAATTTTGTTTTTTAACATAAGATATAAAGATATTTTAACTTCTAATAGTAACAAACGTTTGGACATAGAAAATTTCCAAAGCTAGCGTAGCTGGATATGCCTAAAACCTATGAAAGCTAAAATTCAGACTGAAACTCAGCGTCTTCAGGCCATGTTCAGCTTTTACACCCAAGTGGTCCTGGAACAATAGTGTCATGGTCGCCAAAGTCACGTGCAGAGTCCTAGTGGGAGGAAGGGAGCATGGGATCCGTGGCCACTGCCAATGCCGGCCAGGGCATCCACTGCCCAGGTACACTGGTGCCAACATGCGGGAACCGAGTAACACTGCTAAAATGCATTCAGCCTGCCAGCTTGGAAATTATGTGGCTCTTGACAGACTTTTAAAATGTGGGGTGATTTGCATCATTTTAAATTCTGTGCATAAAATTAGACTTTTGAAAATATCCACTTAAAAATCTGCATACATTTTTATGAAATGCGAACACACTGATTTTAACTTTTTACCAAGCCCAGCACAGCTCATGTCATATTAGATACTCCCTAAATGGTTGCTAATAAACTAAAAAGCAGAAGCCTGTGATGAAGGTATACACAGTCTTCAGAAACTATTATCAAATGAAAAGGATCAGGTCATTTGGTCTTGGGGCTCTTTGAGGAAACAAGAGGGGTTCTGGATTAGAAAAGGATGCCCACCATGAACAGAGGACAGAAAGGGTCTTCCTAACTGGGTGACTTATGTAGTTCAGCCACAAAGCCCAGCATCCGGTCCCAGTGTCCTCCTAACACAGCTGAGCAATATGGGATGCTTCCCAGTGACACTGCCTCATGCAGCAATGATTCCTACCCACCCCGCTAAAAGTCAGCCAAGAAAATTCAGCCTGCGAAAGCCGCCCTCCTACTAGAGGTTTTAATATTTTGATTAATCAAAATGTCTTTTGCATCAGAAAATGTAATGCATGTGCAATCCTGGCTTTGCTTCTAACACCAACGTGTGAGTGACAATAAAGAAAGCTATCCCTACACTTAAGATGTCTTTCCCTTTCCAGGAAACACTGAGCATGTAATACTTGTCACCTCAGTGGTTTGCCGTTTTTAGAACAGTTTGGTTGTAACAAGTTTTTGGCTACTATTTTTCTCTCACTGGTGTTTCTTTTGGGTATTATGAATTTAAAAAATATATTATGATGTGTTTACTCATTGCAGCCAAGGCACTTTGAGATTTGGAGCACTCGCAAGTTCCCTCAGCCAGCACGTTCAGCTGTGTGTCCAGCTCTGGGGTAGGGTAGGCCCTAACTTAGAGTACCAGGAGTCTGGGCCGTGGATCTGCATCCATTCAGCAGCACTCAGAGAGGAGGAAGTAAATAGTTCCACCTCCAGCAACATTAAGTCATTACCTTTCTTGCAGAGGCAATGAGATGCTGGAATCCTGAGGACTCTCTGATGAGACAGGAGTCTCAACGGCAAGTGCCATCCGCTCCTGAAGGGGAAAACCCTACCTGGGCACAGGCCCTCTTCTCCAAGTCCACAGGGAGAGCCAGACGGGCCTGGCTGTGGGGGCCGTGTGGCTCAGGGCTGCCTCTCCGGTGTCATGAGCAGACAGACGTGGGACACACTACAAGCACAGTCTGCTTCCCCATCCCACAGACTTCACCAAAGTCTAAAGGATTTCAAGATGCAAGGATTTTAATTCATCTGAAAATAACATGAAAGTAGGTCCCTGATTTCTTCTCTGCCCCTCTCGTTCTCCCAACTTCTGCTCCACTCCCACAAAGGGAAAAAATCCTTTATGGAAATGTTCTTTAAAAATATGGCTGTTTCTTCACAAAGGCGCACACAACAAAACCGAAGCAAGTGAGTCATAAATGGTAACCAGAGGCTGCATGGCTGGGCCTCGAGTTATTTTTAATCCCACTAACTACAGAGACCCATTTCACAAGCCACCCTCTCTTCAATGAAAGGGGTAGCAATTCTACTGTGTTCTCTGCTCTAAAGAGGAGGAAGTGAAAAAATAAAATGGCAATGGGTCCCCATATGCAATGATTTTTTTTCTCACCTACTGTATACCGTGACAATCACTGACTGACTCTCCTCCATTTACCCAGCACTTCCTGAGGCGTTACTCTGCTTGCAGCCCTGTGCCCCAGTAGTGGCTTCCACTGGAGAAGCATGGAAACGCTCAGAATGGGCTTTGCACTTGGCAACTGTTTCTTCTCACGATCCCCTAGTTTCAGGTCTTTGTTCTTTACAGGCTTGGGGAGGTCATTTCTATGCTGCCTTATCTTCTCTAGATTTGACCAGGCTGGACTCACTCAGTCCCTCCTCATTTCTATTTCTTTACCCCCCAGGATCCTCCAAACAAGAAGAAACAGAACAAGAGGAGCCCAGGAGCCCGAACAGCATCAGCGAGACAACCACACAGTCCGTGTTCAGGAACACACCTGACAGGGGTTCAGTTTCCAGTGGGCACTTGGCCCACTGCTAGTTCACACTTGTAACTTCTACTCCTGCTAAAACAAGTGGGGTGATTTGTTTGCCGTACTGTGCTGTTTCTTCGTAACCTTATTATTTAGAACCCATACACTGGTATCTGCAGAGTGCTTTATGATTGCAGTTCTTCATCCTCCCTCCTCACAAACCTGCTTCGTCTGCACCAATTTTATATGAATGTGGAAGATGAAGCACAGAAATGTCAGGGACTGGCAGGGACTTCCCAGGGGGCTGATCAATAGGATCAGAAGTTGAATGAAGAATGTTGCCCGTTCTAGATCTGTGTACTGGCCACAAAGAAGCCACACGTGGCCCTGGACTATGTGGACAGTGCAACCTGAGACGTGCTATAAGTGTATGATGTGTCTTAGATTTTGATGACTTTCACACACACACACAAAAAAAGAATGTAAAATATTCCCTTACATTTTTAAATCTTGATTTACATCTTGAAATGATATTTTGGATATATTGGGTTAAATAAAATGCCATTCAAATGAACTTTTCTCATTTCTTTTGTTATTTTATACGTGGCTCCTAGAAAACTTCTAGCTCACAAGCCGCTAGCATTGTGTTTCTACTGGACAATGCCGTCTGGAGGAGTGCTGAGTTGTGGCTTCTCTCAGATCTGTGCCGGGTTCAGGGAGGGCCAGGGGGCTGACTGGAGTTAACACGACCCCTCGTGTTGCCCTGTTGTTGTCATGATGATGCAGCCCCAGGCAGCCTGCACCCCCACCCCCCAGCCACTGCAACCCTGAGAGTGGAGGAAGCCAGGAGACTGGAGATTAAGGACAGGCCTCTTGGGTGGTTGAGTGCAGCTGGAGCTCCGGTCTTGGCTCCACGGTTAACTGGCCAGGACGCTGGAGTTGCACACTGGTACACTGGTCTGGCACACACAGGATGCTCAGTGTCTGCAGAGTTGGTGAATAAATGACTGAATGAAGAAATGCATATATCGGGAAAGTAGGAACTGTCTTCAATTACTACAAATGCAAAGAATGGTGGCTTTCAAAACCAGATTAGGAACCACTCAGATTTCGAGCCACTTTTTCTCGAAGTGTTGCCGTACACCCCCAAATCATTAAACTCTCAAGGAGCCTGTGGTAACTCAGCTGCTCTCTTTCCTCACCGGTGACTGGGTCCCAAGGGGGAGGATGGACACAGAGCTTTGAAGTTTCTAGACTCCTTATTGCCATTTTCTGAGAGTCCTTGATTGTCATGGAAAAGCCCAGCCTCCTCTGAGGCCCCACTTTTGGGCTTTATAATTCATCATCTCTGCTCAGAGCTAACTGGCCTTCCCTCCTCAGCCTTGCTTCCTCATTGAAAAGCCAGTGCCCCAGCCCACGGTCCCTGGGCCCTCCAGGCCTACCTTCCCTCTGAGCAGGTGCCACCACACTGGCCTTTCCCCTTGACACCCCTCCTGCATGTCCTCACTGTCGCGTCTCCGAAGATCGAGAAGCAGCGCTCCTTACGGGCGGGCATCCAGCCCCACAGCCCACTGCTGGCCTTCTTCCCTACTGACGAGCATCTCCTCACAGCTCCTACTCAGTGGGCACCCAAACTCTATCCACCCCCTGCTAGACACTGCAGTCTTCCATTTCTCCCCCGCACAGCTCTCTCTCTTCCCTGGCCCCTCCGCTGCGCCTTTCTCCTTCGGCTTCCCCATCTCCTCTGATCCTCAGGGTGCTCCTCCCGCCCCCTGACCTGCTGGCCCATGGGACACAGACTGCCCGGCTTCTCTCACCTTGCTGCCTTCACAAAGGCGCCTTCTGACCAGTTTACACCCAAACACAACTCGATCCTGATGGGACAAGTGATTTCACAAGCTGGGGAAGTGGCAAATAATATCACAAGCTGGGGAAGTGGCACATAATACTAACTCCGTACAGTGAGACTCAGTCCCCTTGTCTGTGAAGGGATTCAGCCACCAGCTTTTATTCCTGAGGCAGGATTTTAGCTCCTCCTTTTGATCCTAGAACAGCAAACTCTCTTGTAAGGGTCTCTGATGCCAGGAGTCTATCCATCAGTTCCCAGATGCTCAGGGTTCCCCACACAGAGGCCCTCAGGCCTCCTCACTGTCCTCAGCCCTCAGCAGGGGGGTGTCCTGCCTCCTCAGAGCAGCTCCCACATGACCCCCACCACTTGCTATCCTATATGGAAATTGTCTGTTTGCTTTGCAGTCTTGATTCATGAAGTATCAACTCAAGGGCAGTCATTTCCAGTTCATGATTGCATCCCCACGGGCAGCACAGATCTGACACATGGTACAGCAGAGTACAGGTGCTTAATACCTGATGGGACTGTTGAGCCATCTGAGGAACTGTACTGCAGAGACAAATAACGTGGTGGCAAATGCTAATGTGCTCTGTGCCAGTGAAAACAATGAGTTTCCATCTTGTAGGCCTCTTGTTTGCCAAATATACTCATTACCGAAAAGGTTGAGAATTGTTTGTGATATGGAATCTAACTAACATCTCAATTTTGATATTTGAGAAGCAGATACCCCCTGGTTTCATTTTAACAAAAATGCAGAAAAATCCATATTAACTTTTGAAATGTTAGTCATCCAATAAAAGATTTCAGTGCAGCATATTTTTTGATGGCTAAAGGGTGAACTTTTCGTTTAATATCTGCTTTACACAGCTTAAGACATCATTAATTAACTCCTTTTGATTGAATACTACAACGCACTCAGCATGTATTATTTTTTTTATCCCCTCCAAGACCATTTCCCTTCACTTGCAAACGTGAGACCATAATTGAATGGACCCTGGTGCCAACTTGACCAAGATCTGGAGTCGGTCTTCTCACAGTGGGCACCCCCCACCTGTTCACTTCCTATTCCAGCTCTCCACATGCAGTTATAAGAAAAGCAAACCCTATTTGAGTTGGCATTCATAAATCTGAAATGCCCTGCCCTGTTTAGAAATGTCAGTGTGGCACAAAAGAAAACAGTACCAAGCCTGAGAAACAGTTTAATTGCATCTTAATCCCAGCAGTGGACCGTGGTGCTGAATCATAAGGAGGCCAATGGATTTGAGTTGAGGGCAGGGCAGGGGGCACTGGCCCCTAAGGTGGCAGCATATGGGACCAGTGCCAGTGCCCAGGCCTGTGTGTGTGCCGAGTTCCTAACTCCCTGAACTGTTTCTTAGCTCCAGTAATGTAAGGGTGGCGAGAGACGAGTGAACTAATACATCATAAACCTTAAAATCTTACACAACCTACCTCGGGGCGGGGGGCAGACACCTCTGTTATTTCCCTCTGCATCCCCACCCCCCACCTAGCATACTAACATCGCACCTGACACCGAGCAGGTGCTCAAAAGCTGTTTGTTGACAACCAGCAGGGCAGGTAGAAATCCTGAGGAGGGAGGACCATCCCTGTTGACTGATGGAGCCCTGAGGTTCCCCACTGTGTGCGTGCCATGAGGGAACACCATTGCATTTTGCCCCCTTTTTCTCTGCACTGCCCTATTCCTAACCCCTGGACACGCTGCTGGAGCAAGGAGTCCATGGGTGCCCAACCTCAGAGAAACCCCCGGTCAAACAGTTCCTGAGGACCCCACGGTTCCCAGGCTCGTGGTGAAGCCCAGTCAGCCCAGGGCACGGTGCTGTGCTTGCCAGCCGGGAGCACTCGATCAGAATGACAAAATGGCACTCGAAGGGATGGGCCCCAGGGCTGCCAGGGCCACTGGGGGCTTCAGAGCCCTCTGTTAGCCCCAGTCCAGACTTGGGGCGAGCTGGGAACCAAGGGGACAAACATCTGCTGGTTGCCTCTCACTGCTGGTTTTATTTTCTCCACAGGACTTCACGGGGGCAGTGCTGTTAGCTCTCTTTTGCAGATAATGCAAGGGTCTCAGACACCCGAGGGAACTTGGGAAAACATATTCAGCAGGCAATGGCAGGGTTGGGATGCTGACCCCAGAGCCCACCACAGGAGGGCCAGTTCTTTCCTCTGATCCTTCAAGAGTAGGTTCTTTGTGTCACTGCCTCCACATCTCTGTATAAAGGGTGAGAGGCAGAAGTGACTCTTAGGGGAGGTACGGATTGTGGGGCCTGATTATGCCGGGGAAGACAAGAATCCTCTTTTTTAATAAGGAAAGCCTCTCTGCTGCATCACTAAGACAACAGACCTCCACACAGATCTTTGGCAGTATTGTCGTTTTTATCTCAAAATAAACTTGTTTCTGGGGATTCGACCTGGAAACTGTATAGACTGATCAAAAAAGCACTCAGAGCCTTGGAAAGGACAGGGATTGAGTGCTCCGCTTGGCAGGAGGGAGAAGTCGGCCACCCCCAGTGCATGAGCCCAGGCGCCCAGCCACCTCGGCTGGGGAATTCGGCGCAGCTGCTCACCCTTCCCGTCTCTGGCAAGAAAAGCTGCTCCTTCCTTGGCAAGGCGCTCGGCACAGACGCTCCCTCCAAAGCAGTGCCAAGGGCGCCCCTCATGGAGGTGCTGATGTGGTCACAGAGTCAGAGAAATCAGCCTGTGTCGTGGGGCGCTCGGAGGTCCAAGTGATGGGTCTACGTGTCTTGGAAGCCAGCCTGTTTTCACAGAGACGAGCTGTTCTCTTTTGCAAGTGGGCCTGGGGGAACTTTTCCAGCCTGGGACAGCCCTGAAGGCCCAGCAGTTTCCATTCTGAGGCACCTTCCCTCGCCTCCCTCCTGCTCTGGGACAGGGAGGCACTTGGCAGAAGCCAGCCTGGCCCTTGTGAATCCACACTGAGCGCCCCCTCTTAGGTGTTGATCGTATCTTTTACATGTGATTCTTTCTTTTGTTGAAAACACATTGACACATTAGTTTGTGGGCTTCTTTTTACATTTCCCCTTTGGGCAAATTCAATGAGGAAGCAGCTTAGAGGATGTTCCTTTTTTTAGGAGTTGTACATATTTCCAAAGTATTCCCTGCTTTCAGAGAGGCAAGACACAGCGGTGCCCCCAGGAGAAGCTGCTGCTTGTGTGGTCCCTGTTCTGGTTCACTTGTAAACACCAAGATGATGCAGAAATCCCTGGTAGCCGCTGTCTGTGAAGTATGTCTCGTGTTAGCGCCCACATCATATTTCCCTACTACTTAGCTTTCCGGTGAGCCCCTCCTGACCCTGCTCCCAGTTTTTCCTGCATGCACAGAGCACCTGAATGTTCCTACACACTGTGGCAAGAGCCGCCCTCGCCTCCTTTGGGTCCTCACCCTCCTTGGCCTGGGCTCACAGGCTGGTCCCAGAGGGCACAGAGGACCATGAAGACTGGAAGACACACAGGTGCAACAGAAAATAATTTTAAGGCTACTATCCTAGTTATAAGAAGAAATTAGTAAGCTTGGTATCTTATAGACTTCAGCCTTTTTCTTCAAAATTATTAGAAGTATAAAAAGAAACACTAAATTATACCAGCATTTAAGAAAAAAACATGCAATAACCCCATATTCTTCATTACGTGATTCAAGTTTTGTCAGAAACTGGGGCTTAAGCCACATAAAAGCTGCTCTGTTCACTCATCTGTTTTCCGTCCCCAAACACCACTTGATGCCAATATGTACAGATAATATATCGGATTTTTTTCTAATTTATTAGCCTCAAGAAAACAGAAACGTTTTACTGTTCTCACGTTGTGTGTGTGTGTCTGTGTGTGTGTGTGTGTTGGAAAGAAGCGAAAGGAAAAGAACTCCAAACATTTAGCTGGCACGAACCAGTACCTGGCACAAGTTAAAAACAAATCAGGAAGCAAAGAGATAATGAAGGAACCAGATCCACCAATACAGTCTGCATTTCAACCTTCTTTTGAAAATCGGGAGTCCAGCCCATGGAGACATAAATTTCTACCTGAGCAAAACCTGTGCCCCCCTTTCCCCCCTGCACTTTGGTTCTGCTCCAGCTGCCCTGCCCATTGCACATTTTCCCAACGACATGCCCCTTGAGTGCCTGCCTTGAGCGATCTGCTATCTTCATTTGGTGGGGTGGGTTTCTTCATGCTGTGTAGAAGAGATCCAGATCCACTGAGCTGTGGACACAGTGGGAGGTTATTTCTTCACGATGTGTTAGCACAGGAGCAAAGAACATAGTCAGTCTGAAGCAGGTCTCTGTCACCTACAATTCACATTCTCCAGTCAGAATTCCGCACGGAAGCACTGAACCAGAGGATCCACCAACGGAACCATTCAGGAGCCTGGGCTGCATAGAGTCTCCCAGATGCCATGGAAAATGCCCAGTGCAAAGCCAATGGGCATGCCTCTAGAAAATACAGACTGAAAAATATGTTCTTTGCAGATTTAAAAAGTAACCAGCATAGAAGGGAGCAAGATAGCAGAGGAGTAGGAGACCCGGATTTCGTCTGGTCCCAGGAATTCAGCTGAATAGGGATCAAACCATTCTGGACACCTACGAACTCAACAGGAGATCGAAGATAAGAAGAGAAACAACACTCTGAACAGAGAAGCGACCACTTTCTGGAAGGTAGGACGTGCAGAGCAGTGAATCCGAGGTGATATTCAGGAAGACAGACAGCGGGGGAGGGGGCCTCCGTCAGCCGCTACCGGCAAGTGATAGAGCCGCGGAGCACAAAATCGGAACTTGTAGAAGTCGGCTCCGCTGAGGGACGTTGCTCCAGTGGCTAAGCGGGGGTGGAATCCTCACTGGGACAGGGTGGTCTCAGGACCCTCGGGGTCACAGAAAGACCGGGGGTGCCTGAGTGCGGCCGAGCTCCCAGGTATCGGAGCGGGGAAGCCAGCTGCAGAAACAGAGCCGAGGCGCGGGCTCTCAGCTCAGGGTTGCCATAAACGAACATCTTATCAGTCCCTTTTTAAAAAATCTTTTTTATTATTCTTTTTTAGAGTCATATTCTATACCTTCATTATAGTTAACCTTATTTTTGGTATATATACAAGTAGTTCTCTCTTTAAAATTTTGGGATACAGTTTCTTCTAACAGACCAATATATACCCTAAATCTCTAGTGTATGGCTTTGTTCTAGTCTCCTGCCTGATCACATTCTCTCCCCTTTTTTTTAAATTTCTCTTCATTCTTTTTTCAACCAACTTATCATTTCATTTTATAAAATCTTTTATAATTTTCATCTTTACAGTCATATTCCATCCCTTCATCATATTTACCCTTCTTTTTGTACATATATAAGTTTTTCTTTCCTTACAATTTTGGGAGGCAGTTTCTTCTAACAGACCAAAATACGCCCCAACTAGTGTGTGGCACTCATCTATTCACAAGCCTGGTCATATTTGATCATATTCTTTTTTTTTTTTTTTTCTTTTTCTTTCTTTCTTTTTTTTTCTTTCATTTTTCTTTCTTTCCCATTCTTTTCCTCCGGTTTCAGCTCTCTTCTGATTTAATGTATATTTTTCTGGGGTCATTGTTACCCTGTTAGCTATTTTGTTCTCGCATTCATCTGTTCTCCTCTGGACAAAATGACAAGATGGAAAAACTCACCTCAAAAAAAAAAGAACAAGAGGCAGTACCGACTGCCAGGGAACTAATCAATACAGACATTAGTAAGATGTCAGAACTAGAGTTGAAAATGATGATTATAAAGATACTAGTTGGGCTTGGAAAAAGCATGGAAGATACTAGAGAAACCCTTCCTGGAGAAATAAAAGAACTAAAATCTAACCAAGTCGAAATAAAAAAGACTATTAATGAGGTGCAATAAAAAATGGAGGTTCTAACTGCTAGGATAAATGATAGAGAATAAAGAAGTTGAGAAAAAGAGAGATAACTATTGAATCATGAGAGCTGAATTTGAGAGATAAGTGATACCATAAGACAAAACAATATCGGAATAATTGGGATCCTAGAAGAAGGAGAGATGGGGCAGAAGGTATATTGGAGCAAATTATAGCAGAGAACTTCCCTAATTTGGGGAAGGAAACAGGCATAAAAATCCAGGAGACACAGAGAAACCCCCTCAAAATCAATAAAAATAGGTCAACACCCCGACATCTAATAGTAAAACCTACAAGTCACAGAGACAAAGAGAAAATCCTGAAAGCAGCTCAGGACAAGAGGTCTGTAACCTACAATGGTAGAAATATTAGATTGGCAACACACCTATCCACAGAGACCTGGTAGGCCAGAAAGGACTGGCATGATATATTCAGAGCACTAAATGAGAAAAATATGCAGCCAAGAATACTATATCCAGCTAGGCTGTCATTGAAAATAGGAGAGATAAAAAGCTTCCAGGACAAACAAAAACTAAAAGAATTTGCAAACACGAAACCAGCCCTCCAAGAAATATTGAAAGGGGTCCTCTAAGCAAAGAGAGAGCCTAAAAGTAACATACACCAGAGAGGAACACACACAATATACAGTAACAGTCACCTTACAGGCAATGCAATGGCACTAAATTCATATCTTTCAATAGTTACCCTGAATGTAAATGGGCTAAATGCCCCAATCAAAAGACAAAGGGTATCAGATTGCATAAAAAAAAACAAGACCCATTGATATGCTGTCGGCAAGAGACTCATTTTAGACCCAAAGACACCTCGAGATTGGACGTGAGGAGGTGGAAAACCATTTACCATGCTAATGGACATTAAAAGAAAGCTGGGGTGGCAATCCTTATATCAGACAAATTAGATTTTAAACCAAAGATGATAAGAGATGAGGAAGGACACTATATCCTACTTAAAGGGTCTATCCAACAAGATCTAACAGTTGTAAATGTCTATGCCCCTAACATGGGAGCACCCAATTATATAAGCCAATTAACAACAAAATCAAAGAAACACATCAACAAGACTACAATAACAGTAGGGGACTTTAACACCCCCCTCACTGAAATGGACAGATCATCTAAGCAAAAGATCAACAAGGAAATAAAGACTTTAAATGACACACTGGACCAAATGGACTTCACAGATTATATTCAGAACACTCCATCCCAAAACAACAGAATACACATTCTTCTCTAGTGCCTATGGAACATTCTCCAGAATAGATCACATCCTAGGTCACAAATAAGGTCTCAACCGGTACCAAAAGATTGGGATCATTCCCTGCATATTTTCAGACCACAGTGCTTTGAAACTAGAACTCAGTTACAAGAGGAAAGTAGGAAAGAACTCAGATACTTGGAGGTTAAAGAGCATCCTACTAAAGAATGAATGGGCCAACCAGGAAATTAAAGAAGAATTAAAAAATTTCATGGAAACCAATGAAAATGAAAACACAACTGTTGAAAATCTTTCGGTTGCAGCAAAGATGGTCCTAAGAGGAAAGTATATAACAATACAAGCCTTTCTCAAGAAACAAGAAAGGTCTCAAGTACACAACCTAATCCTACACCTAAAGGAGCTGGAGAAAGAACAGCAAATGAAGCCTAAACCCAGCAGGAGGAGAGAAATAGTAAAGATCAGAACAGAAATTAATGAAATAGAAACCAAAAGAACAGTAGGACAGATCAATGAAACTAGGAGCTGGTTCTCTGAAAGAATTAACAACATTGATAAACACCTGGCCAGACTTAACAAAAAGAAAAGAGAAAGGACCCAAATAAATAAAATCATGAATGAAAGAGGAGAGATCACAACCAACACCCAAGAAATACAAACAATTATAAGAACATATTATGAGCAACTATATGCCTGGAAATTAGATAATCTCGAAGAAATGGGATGCATTCCTAGAGATGCATCAACTACCAAAACTGAACAGGAAAAATAGAAAACCCAAACAGACCCATAACTACTAGGGAAATTGAAGCAGTAATCAAAACTCTCCCAACAAACAAGAGCCCAGGGCCAGATGGCTTCCCAGGGGAATTCTATCAAACATATAAAAGAATTAATACCTATTCTTCTGAAACTGTTCCAAAAAATAGAAATGGAAGGAAAACTTCCGAACTCATTTTACGAGGCCACCATTACCTTGATCCCCAAACCAGACAAAGACCCCATCAAAAAGGAGAATTACAGACCAATATCCCTGATGAACATGGATGCAAAAATTCTCACCAAAATACTAGCCAATAGGATCCAACAGTACATTAAAAGGATTATTCACCACGACCAAGTGAGATTTATTCCTGGGCTGCAAGTTTGGTTCAACATCTGCAAATCAATCAATGTGATACAATACATTAATAAAAGAAAGAACAAGAATCATATGATCCTCTAAATAGATGCAGAAAAAGCATTTGACAAAGTACAGCATCCTTTCTTGATCAAAACTCTTCAGAGTATAGGGATAGAGGGTACATACTTCAGTATCATAAAGGCCATCTATGAAAAACCCACAGCAAATATCATTCTCAATGGGGAACAACTGAGAGCTTTCCCCCTAAGGTCAGGAACGGCAGGGATGTCCACTATCACCACTGCTATTCAACATAGTATTAGAAGTCCTAGCCACAGCAATCAGACAACAAAAAGAAATCAAAGGCATCTGAATTGGCAAAGAAGAAGTCAAACTCTCACTCTTTGCAGATGATATGATACTTTATATGGAAAACCCAAAAAGACTCCATCCCCAAACCGCTAGAACTCAGACAGGAATTCAGTAAAGTGGCAAGATATAAAATCAATGCACAGATATCAGTTGCATTTCTATACACCAACAACAAGACAGAAGAAAGAGAAATTAAGGAGTTGATCCCATTTACAATTGCACCCAAAACCACAATATGCCTAGGAATAAATCTAACCGAAGAGGCAAAGAATCTGTACTCAGAAAACTATAAAATACTCATGAAAGAAATTGAGGAAGACACAAAGAAATGGAAAAACGTTCCATGCCCATTAATTGGAAGAACAAATATTGTGAAGATGTCAATGCTACCTAGAGCAATCTACACATTCAATGCAATCCCCATCAAAATACCATCCACTTTTTTCAAAGAAATGGAACAAATAATCCTAAAATTTGTATGGAACCAGAAAAGACCCCGAATAGCCAGCGGAATCTTGAAAAAGAAAAGCAAAGCTGGCGGCATCACAATTCCGGACTTCCAGCTCTATTACAAAGCTGTCATAATCAAGACAGTATGGTACTGGCACAGAAACAGACACATAGATCAATGCAACAGAATAGAGAGCCCAACGTTCTGCATGGAGCACTGGGTGTTATATGCAAATAATGAATCATGGAACACTACATCAAAAACTAATGAAGTAATGTATGGTGATTAACATAACATAATAAAAAAAATTAAATAAATAAATAAATAAATAATAAATAAATAAATGAAAGAATAGAGAGCCCAGAAATGGACCCTCAACTCTATGGTCAACTCATCTTCGACAAAGCAGGAAAGAATGTCCAATGGAAAAAAGACAGTCTCTTCAACAAACGGTGCTGGGAAAATTGGACAGCCATATACAGAAGAATGAAACTGGACCATTTCCTTACACCACACACAAAAATAGACTCCAAATGGTTGAAAGACCTCAATGTGAGAAAGGAGTCCATCAAAATCCTAAAGGAGAACACAGACAGCAACCTCTTCCATCTCAGCTGCAGCAACTTCTTCCTAGAAACATCGCCAAAAGCACGGAAAGCAAGGGCAAAAATGAACTATTGGGATTTCATCAAGATAAAAAGCTTTTGCACAGCAAAAGAAACAGTCCACAAAACCAAAAGACAACCGACAGAATGGGAGAAAATATTTGCAAATGACATATCAGATAAAGGGCTAGTATCCAAAATCTCTAAAGAACTTATCAAACTCAACACCCAAAGAACAAATAATCCAATCAAGAAATGGGCAGAAGTCATGAACAGACATTTTTCCAAAGAAGACATCCAAATGGCCAACAGACACATGAAAAAGTGCTCAATATCGCTCGGCATCAGGGAAATCCAAATCAAAACCTCAATGAGATATCACCTCACACCAGTCAGAATGGCTAAAATTAACAAGTCAGGAAACAACAGATGTTGGTGAGGATGCAGAGAAAGGGGTACCCTCATACACTGTTGGTGGGAAAGCAAACTGGGGCAGCCACTCTGGAAACAGTATGGAGGTTCCTCAAAAAGTTGAAAATAGAGCTACCGTACAACCCAGCAATTGCACTACTGGGTATTTACCCCAAGGATATAAATGTAGTGATCTGAAGGGGTATGTTCACCCCAATGCTTATAGCAGCAATGTCCACAATAGCCGAACTATGGAAAGAGCCACAATGTCCATCGACAGATGAATGGATAAAGAAGATTTGGTATATATACATACATATATATATATATGTATATATACACAATGGAATATTATGCAGCCATCAAAAAAGCGAAATCTTGCCATTTGCAACAACATGGATGGAACTGGAGGGTATTATGCTAAGCGAAATAAGTCAATCAGAGAAAGACAAGTATCATATGATCTCACTGATATGAGGAATTCTTAATCGCCGGAAACAAACTGAGGGTTGCTGGGGTGGTGGGGGTTGGAAGGGATGGGGTGGCTGGGTGATAGACATTGGGGAGGGTATGTGCTATGGTGAGCACTGTGAATTGTGTAAGACTGTTGAATCACAGACCTGTATCTCTGAAACAAATAATACATTATATGTTAAAATAAAGAAGACAGTAGGAAAGGAAAAATGAAGGGGGGGAATTGGAGGGGGAGACGAACCATAAGAGACTATGGACTCTTGAGGAACAAACTGAGAGTTCTAGAGGGGAGGGGGCGTGGGGGGATAGGCTAGCCTGGTGATGGGCATTAAAGAGGGCACGTACTGCATGGAGTACTGGGTGTTATACGCAAACAATGAATCATGGAACACTACATCAAAAACTAATGATGTAATGTATGGTGATTAATGTAACATAATAAAATAAAATTAAAAAAAAGTAACCAGGATAAATTAAAGCTTAGAAGAATCAAGTTTATGATCCTATTGTATTTATGGTGTACATTTGAGGCATACGCTAAGTTGACACATTCATAATATCGCGCAAAATGACAGTCTAATTTCTATTTTTAAAAAGTGCACAAGATTGGATAAAAGCTATCACATTTATCATATGCATGCCTAGAGGGCTAGGGATGTGGTGGGATAAGAGATGGTATGACTTTTCCTGGAATTGATTAATTGACTATTATTTCCATTTATGTGAACATATAAAATGATGCAGAATTTTAAAATTATATTTTTTATGACTATTAGTAAATGCAAATACCAAGTAACTATTTCAGGGTAACTTCTATGTAACTACCTCATACCTATCATAGCAGAAATTCAAGTAACTGCCAAGGGGCAATTGAGGAAATGGGCTGAGGGCCCATGACAAATTTTTTTTTACGATTTTTAAAAAAAATATTTTATTTATTTATTTGACAGAGACACACGAGAGAGGGAACACAAGCAGGGGGAGTGGGAGAGGGAGAAGCAGGCTTCCCGCCGAGCAGGGAGCCTGATGCGGGGCCTGATCCCTGGACCCCGAGATCAGAACCTGAGCAGATGTCCAATGACTGAGCCACCCAGGTGCCCCAGCAAGGTGACAATTTCCTTGGGTCTTTCACTTCTGTACATGGACAGTAATATGAGAAAATGAAGGGATTTTGTTATGGGAGTCTCATAATAAATGTTTCCCATCTCACAAGGAAGTAGTCTGTCCTCAACTGAGGCCTTCATTTCCAACATGGAGGCAACACCTTCCTTGCACTGATACAGGAAACCTCTTTCTCAAGTAAATGATACTTGCCTACAAAACCATACTTTGTACCTCTGTCAAAAATGCAAAAGCCTTTGGAATCAGCAATTTTCTCTAAAAGGCTATTTTCCTCTTGAAGATCTTGTGGAAGTGCTGTCACTCAAAGAGGTTATGTCTGAAGGACTGAATGCTCCAGGATTACTCAAGTCACAAGATACCCGCATCTCTGTTAATGAGTTAGGAGAATAAGGTGGTAACCCCAACACCCCAAACAATCACAGAATCCTGTTCTTAATTATCAACCACACAAGGCAAGCTGCTAATACCTGGCTGTTTGTGTGGGTGGGCTTTAAAAACAGCATAAAAGGAGAAGAGCATTGTAATACAGGCTGGGTTTGAAGAAGACGGGCTCAGGGAAGCTGTCACCACGTTCTCACAACCCTGTTTGTTGTAGCAGTGATATTTAGGGACATTTTGCAGAGCTTCTAATAAACCGTATGAAAGAGAAAACATTGAGAACAAGATGGAATGGTGGCAGAAGACAGTGGCAGGGATGGAAAATGTGCCTGAAATAAATGAGAAACAGCAAGTCTCTGAGGCCAGTTGATGGCTCCTGCCTCCCCAGTAACCTTGGATTTTCAGGGAATGAGACTGCCCCTCCACTCTCCAGTCTTCTTTTTGGGCTGGTATCTTCACACTAAATATTCCTCAATTACACAGCAAGGCTGCATTGGGTCAAATTTTATTCTCACGTGGGAATAACAAGATCATCTGGAACTCTCTTCTAAGGCCGCGTGCATTTATGAGGCCATAGCAGTGTCATTTGGGAGTTAATGCCAAGATAAATCATTGTGGCCACATTTCTGAAGTGTGACAGGACTGCTGAAGCCCATCACTGAGCTATGCCTTATTCTAGGATACTCCCCACTCAAATCTCTTGTTACAACTAGTGTGTGCCGCTGAGAAATGTTTTCTCCTCAGTCATTTTTACAGCTTCCTCTTTTTAGTGGTTTCCAGTATGTTATTCAAAACTGAAGATGTTGAGGAGTGAATACATCTCCAAAGAAAACATTACACATACTTAATTATCTCACTGTAACAATGCAAGAAATCCTTGATAGAACTGAATATTTGGGAAAAGTGCCTTTCAAAATATTTCAGAGGCTATTCCATTTTAGATTTTGAATAGAAAAAGGGAGACTTCTGGGTAGTCCCCCACCCCTCATTTTCATTTATTATTATATCAAAGGCATCTAATGCTGCTTGTGTTCCCATTTCTTTCTTGGTGAGCAAATTAATGGATATGCTAATAATTTGCATGCAGAGTGAACCTAAACTTTGTTTCTGAATTATTTTTGGACTTCGGTCCTGAATCATGAATAATGATCTAGGTGACTTCAGGAGAATTTTCTCAGAAGGGGTAAAAGCTGACAGGTATAGATGACTGGTCAAAGTCATACTGGTCAATTCTAGGTAGGGAAAAGGAAAACAGCAGCTTGGGCCTCAAACTGGGCTTCCTAAATGACTAAGAAAACATCATTCTTAACTTTTCCTTTATGAGAGCTCCAGATAATAGCACTATGGGAAGGAGGAACAATTTAATGAAAGGTTTTACCTGCTGGCTGAAACTAAGCAACCTATTTATAAATGGCTCTGAAATTTAAGTAGAAAGCTCTTACCTACTCAAAGTTCAAATGAGAGCACAAGGCAAGCCGAGTGAAGACACGTTTTTCACTGGGCCACCAAGTACGTAATATTGAGCCCAAGGCGATCGTGTGACAGGTGACACTGGGAGAATCAGTGGGCAACCAGAAGACGGGCCTCAGTTAAGGCTGACCTGAAATGGTCCTCGAGGGAAGCTACTGTTGCAGGTGGAGAATATATTATTAAACACTGTGTAAACTGTTCTTGCTCCTTCTGTTTCCAGCACTAGAATCCTGGCCCCTCTCCCTCTGCCTCCCAGAGCAGGACCCACCCCACAAGGCCCCACATGTATGCAGTGGTTTCTGTGTGCCAGGCACTGTTTTTAGCTTTTAAAGTAGGGAACATGAGGCGCAGAGAGGGAATGGAATTCGCCTAAGAAACCTTCTAGAAAGCGGCAGAGTTGGGATCCACAATGAGGCTGTCTGGCTTCCTTGGTCTATGCTCCCAATCACTATATTACATGGACTTTTTTGAGCGATTTCTGGGTACTGAAGTTACAAGGACTCTTGTCAACATGTAGGCAACAATTGGTCTGGAGATAGGGGTTAGGAAAACAGCATGCTGAGGGAGTTCTTCACCTGCCTGGGAGGTGGTAGTGAGACCCTGAGGTGTGAGATGTGTGGGGCAGAGTCTAGAGGACCTGGGACCGGGCAAGAAGACGCAGAATACAGACAGCAGAGCCCTGAGTAAGGGGTGAAGGATGGACACCAGGAGACAGGCTAATTAGGTGGGCAGATTTTGTGGCTGGGGTCCAGGGAGTGGATGCTGCTGGGGGTCAGAGAGGGACACAGTTTAGGAATGACTCTGGGCATGCCTATCTAGGACCAGCAAGCAACTGAAGGGGGCAATAACGTGGTCTTGATTTAGGTCTGCAATTAAGAGTGACCTGATCAAAGAGAGTGAGCAATCCATGAAACGGTTACTGCTGGAGCAGCTGATTCACCTGAGAATAAGAAGGTGCTGAAGATGCTGAGGGAGGTGCATGCCTTGGATCTGCCTCACTCAGACATGGTCCAGGAACCCACGCATGAGAACCCCTTTCCCCTGTGAAGTCTTTCAGAGGTTCCGCAGTGCAGTTCGTATGCTATGGCACCTGAGCTCTACCTCAGTCCTGTGGGACAGTGCGGTCCCTGATATGCAGGGTGCCCAGTAATTTGTCAACAGTCACAGGGCTAGCAAATGGAAGAGACAGGGCTCCAACCAGCATCTGACTCCCATCTCGAGGCTCTTTCCATCAACTTAATGCTGTTTCCTCATCTCTACCAGGGGTACCAGGCAGTGTTTGTGTGCAATGTCATTAGATGGGGAAGCCTTTAATGAACTTTCCCTGGAAGCCTCTAGAGGCAGGTTGCATCTCCTTTCTTGCCTCTGGTGGCTAGGTTTCTCTCTGTCTCCTTTTTTCTTTCCTAAACATTAGAATATGCCCTTAAGCAAAGATTTCAAAATAGGCACTATTAAAATCAGCTAAAAACAAAATGGGAGTTCTGTTCCAGAGAGAGCCTGTCCTATTTGGGGAGCTGCCTGGGTGTGTTCATCTTCCTATGACCCTGTGGTGACCGGCACGGCACCAGGGAGGATGCCACAGACTTGGGTGGCAGACCTGGGTCCGATTTCCACTGTGCTTTCACTGTGTCAACTTCATCTAGACTTCTGACTTCCCAGAGCCTCAGTTTTTTCAACTGGAAAATGGACTTAGTAACACAGGAGTGTTCAGGGAATTAAATCACTTGTATGGGACGGCACTATGTAAATGGCAGGAACTACCCCTTTCTTGTTTTCTACCTTTCCTTCCAGGCCAGGGAGTGAGCAACTCCCAAATGCAAAAGCAAGTAGGTATCTCCTCCTGTCAGTGAGAAGGCTGGAACCATCTGTTAATGGTGCCTTTGAGGTCCTGCTGCTTGGCTGGGGCCAACAGTCTGGCTCGGGCTCCAGGAAACCAGCCTCAAGGGGCCCTGGCACAGTAGATGCCACTAAACTTCTAGAAAGGCTCAGGGCTGGGAAGGGTCTGGGCACGTATGCTCCTTTTGTTCAGTGCGTTCTGACTCCCATGGGGGAGAGAGAAGGTGCCAGGAAGTGAGGAGAGGGATGACAGAACAGAGAGAGGGAGGGCACTCTAAAATGGGTTTATTTCTCAAAAGTAGAATGAGATTTAAGCCTTAGCAAATTTACATGAATCCTAACACTTGTTCACTGCCCTCCTTTGCTCAAGCCCTGACTGTCGGCAAACCCAACGAGAGCCCAAATGGAATGGAAAACCCCAGTCACTGCTTAGCTTCCGGGGGAATGTGCCAAACAGGAGCAAGTTGTATCTTAGTTCCTGCTCCTCCTTCTGTCTTTACATCCACCCACTATGGGCAGCACAGATCAATGAGACCCCCAAACCTGACCTGAGCATGAGTTTCACCTCTCCCTCTCCACCTTTACCGGTGATGGTAATAAATAACATTATTCCATATGTGTCTCCCAACGTCTCCCTCACCCAGACTGCCTGTTGGTCAAAATTCATAAAGCCACACAGAAATTACTAAAAGTAAGTTAGTGGAAAGGTGAGCAACAGAACTTCTGAAATAATTCTAAAACAGTGTATGATCTGGGGATTTAGCCAAGTGAACTGACAAATTGGGCCATTCAAATGTATTACACCAATATTTTCTCTGGCAAGAGACTGCTTGTTGGATTTGCATTCAGTTTCACGTTAGGATTTAATTCCTTGTTTTAAAAAAACTGGACGAAAATTTTCCATTAGCTGTATTTTACCAAGATCCAGTTCCAAAGCCTAGCCCATACATATTACAATATATAATTAAGCATAATTTCATTAAAATATCAAACCACTATAAGCTATTAGAAATAATGAAATTTCTTGCACAGTCATCTCATGAATTACTCTGGTGATTGTCAGACCCCTGATCAAGAGAATCTGTCCCAAATGGCAGAGTCCATTTGTCAGCAAATCTGGGGACTGAGGAGGAGGAATGGTTTCATTAAAGCAGCGCACGAGCAGAACTTTCCCTCTAATGACATCTGTGGATGAACACTTCTGTGCCATAAACAGTCAAATTCTGACAGTAATAAACATGAGTTTAAAGTAACTAAAGCACAAATGGAATTTTAGGCTAGGTGATAACAGACAATGCAGTAAAGCCATTCGATGATTGTTGCAGGGGCTCCATATGATATATTCAGAGTGCTTGCTGGTATCTTCTAAATTTTTATTTTTGTAACAGGGAATGCAAATTATATCTAGCCCAAGTCAGTGTTTGAATTCAAATCCTTAAAAAAAATTGGGCTTCTATAAGGCATTTTAAAGCAATCTCGCTTATAGTGCTCATTTGCTTAGCCAGCTCATTTTTACAGGTAAGAAAGGTAAATGATAGGCCACTAGATAAAACTATCATACATGTTGAATCACCCATGTCTAGAGTAATGAGGCTTCATCATAAATCCTTTCAATTTATGCATGTAAGCATATGTGCATATATATTTTTTTCTGACTTTGGCATGTGTCTCAGTTTTATTTTACGAGTAATATAAATGGGCTAGATCACTGGGGCTCAGGTCAGATTAGAATCACCTGTAGATACTTTAAAATCTGGTAATGCCCAACCAATTAAGTCAGGATTTCTGGACAGTGCTGATGGGAAGTGGGCCCTGGTATTTTTATAAGCTCCTGTCACCAGGGTTGAGAATGGTTAGCCTAGTCATGTCTCTGCCTTCATCAATGGTATGTTCCCATGGGGACTACTTCTTTACAAAGACTCTGAAGGTAACAATAATGGGGCAAACTCCACGAGGCAGGCTCACTCTCAGTGCTTGTAGGTCCTGGCATAGGTTCTTTTTATTTTTTTTAAAGATTTTATTTATTTATTTGAGAGAGAGAGAATGAGAGATAGAGAGCACGAGAGGGAAGAGGGTCAGAGGGAGAAGCAGACTCCCTGCCTAGCAAGGAGCCCGATGCGGGACTCGATCCCGGGACTCCAGGATCATGACCTGAGCCAAAGGCAGTCGCTTAACCAACTGAGCCACCCAGGCGCCCCTGGCATAGGTTCTTAAACCCCACCGTCTACAGGGGCCAGAGACACGGGTGGAGGCCATGCCGAACTGGAGAGCATGCCTTCCACTTATAGGAGAAGACCCCTGGTGCTAGCTCACTGTGGCAGCAGGAGAATGGGCCCAGGACTGCCCAGTTTTCAAGAGAAGCCAGAAATCTGGCTTTTTATGTGGAAAAATGTTCATTTCTAATGAATGTAATGGATCAAAAATTTATGAAACGTGTTGGCCATGCAAACATGTGTATGACCAAAAATGGCCTACAGATGCCAATTTAGAATCTTTGCACTAGCATCATGCCCTGAATGTAAGCATAACTCAAATATTTGCAAAGTGCGACATGAACCATATCTGGAAAATGTTCATCTTTTAAACAATACAGATAAGTCTGTATTTGCTTGCTTGTAATTTGGTTCTGCTCTGCAGAACCAAATAGGGTAACATATTTATATTAACAAGTCCTCAGAGGTTTGCTAAATGAAGAATGATTTAAACCTATAGGTATATAATCATCATAAAGCAAAGCAAACGTACAAAACAAACCATCCACCCAACCTGACTCTGTGAGTCTTTTTTCTTTTTTTAAGAGAGGGAGGGAGAGAGCTGGGGAGAGAGAGAATCTTAAGCAGGCTCCACAGAGAGCCTGACTCAGGGCTCGATCTCACAACCCTGAGATGATGACCTGAGCCAAAATCAAGTGTCAGATGCTTAACCAACTGAGCCAGCCAGATGCCCCAACTCTGTCTTAATGCAGAGCTTCTCACATTGCTGTGCAATGTGGTTCACGTGGGAATGTTAATGTAGGATAGATGGTGGGGAGCTCAGATTTGATAGTTATTACAAGCTCTTAGGTGATGCTACTGTGGTTGGTCTAAGGACCATATTTATAAAGTAAAGCCTTAAATCACAGAGGCTGGCCATAATCACACAGCCTATCAAACTAGAAGACTGGTGGCTCTGTAAGGGAACACAGTGTCTTTTTTCACTATGCCCTGCACATACTAGGAGCACAATACTTGCAGAGTGACTGAGTGAAGAATTGGTTTGGCGAGATCCCCCCAGGCCAAGCAAAGTGCTTCGGTAGATGCTACAACAAGTGGGCGTGGCCGGACCAGGAGCGAAGGCAAGTGGGGGTCTTACAGTTCCGGGGGGGGGGGACAGGGGAAGATGTAGTCATCTGGACAATGGCAGTCAGGTTGGCCTGCGGTTTCTACCCGGGGAACCATCAGAGGATGCGCACAAATGATAAAGGGAGACTTTGCCGGAGGGCTATGGGTTCTATTCTTTTGGCCACGGAAGCAGGAGAGGCGGTTAAGCAGGGAAGTAAGATGATCAGAGTATGATTTTAAGACTATTTTGATAGTAATGTGATGGAGGGCTGCTAGGACGAGGTCTTTTGAAGGCTCTGGTTCAGAAACGAATCTTCCTAAGGTAGGAAGGTTACTTGTCCTGCTGGCTGCTGGCCATCAAGTTCCCATTTCATTTTTTTTTTTTTTTTTAAGATTTTGTTTGAGAGAGAGAGAGAGCACAAGCAGGGGGAGCGGCAGGCAGAGGGAGCGGGAGAAGCAGGCTCCTCGCTGAGCAGGGAGCCTGACGTGGGACTTGATCCCAGGACCCTGGGATCATGACCTGAGCAAGGCAGATGCTTAACCGACTGAGCCACCCAGGCGCCCCCAAGTTCCCATTTCTGCTACACAAAATAAACCAGCTCAAATGGGAACTGCCTTACAACTCTGCTCTTAAGTGCCTACTTATAGATTTCCTGAGAATCTTTTTTCCAAAGAAACCTATGTCTCCTTAGAAGGAATAAATCTGAAGAAAACCAGAGAACAGAGAGAAGGCAATGTTTGGTTGCTATTAATTCACATGGGGGTCCACAAAAACAGGATACACTGGCACCATCTTGTAGAAAAGAATGCATCTCTACTTTGGTGAAATCCAACCACCTCACCTCCAAACAAATGGAATTTAGTCAGAACCCCAGAATTATCTGTTTCCCTGTGGAAAAAAGGGGCTGCTATTAGGAAAATGAACATACTGGACTCTCTAGATCCTGTCCTTCTCAGTCTTGAATTTTGGGGAACTGTTTCTTCTTAGCTGGAAAATTTTAGGTCACTTGAAAAATTCAAATGTCTGTCCCAGTCTGGGGTGGAATGGGCCACTCCTGGGACACCGGGAGGCGGGCATCCTTGCCTTGGTTCCTCCCATGCACCGGCGAGGAGCCTCTCGTCTGTCGCTACTTCTCTCCCTCCCTCTTACCCAGCGTCCTCTACGGCACGGCTCTGGGCTCTAGACTTTGCCAACAATACAATCAGTCATCCAAAGTGAAGCCAGGTGCTTGGAAGACAAAAATCAACAAGACATATTTTTTGCCCTCATGGAATTCATGATCCAGTAGGAAAGGCGGAGGTGCAAAGGCCTCGCTGTGGCGATGCAGTAACACAATGGCAGAGTCATGAGCAGAGTTCAAGGATGGGCACAGAGAAGATGGAGGTGGCTCCTGGAAGGAGATGCCAGGGCGGGTCTCCTGCTGCCAGGCGGGAGGAGCATGGGGCCTTCCAGGCAGAGGAACACGTGGGCCCTGCTGAGGAGACACGGAACCACCCATGTTTTGTCCTAATGGGATGCATGTTCTAGGTAGATCTGGGGACAAGACTCTACATTCACATGTCACCAAGTCAGTGGCAGGTCTCCCCAAACTGAACCAACAAGGGTTTAGCCATTTCACTGAGCCTGAAAGAGAATATGCCCCCTGTCATGGGCAGTGAAGCAGCTTTGTTATTTCACCCTTTATTTCCAAACTAAAACCTGATGGGCTGACCTGGATCCCTCCTTCAGAGCATGTTGATGATTGTGTACACTTGCTGTTTTTCTATTTTCTAAGGATTAGGCATATTCAGAGCTGTTCATTTACACCAGATGAGCTTCACCGTTCATGGCTCACCAAAAAATAAATAAATAAATAATAATAATAATAATGATAATTCCACCAATAGATCCTTCAAACAAAAATTTTATAAAATTATGCATTTATACAATTCCTTTGGTTATTTCAACCTACATAATAAAAATAATTAACAAGTGGAATTGTGATTATAGCCATTACCTTCTACAAGGACACAACATGAATAAATACTGTTTCCTCGCAGTTTTTATTCAGATGGCACAAGAATGGAATTGGCAACAAGTGAACAAATTTATATAAGCTTCTAACTGATTAAAGTTCTTATTGGGTAACTAAAAAAGATGTTTCTGTGCTAGGAAGTTTTAGAGACTCACCTGTCGGTAAAGTTAAGTAAACAAATAGACGGCGGACTTAACGGCTCTAAAGAATCACGGCTCTAAATGAAATCAGCGGAGCCTCAAAACGCCAGCAGCAGCTGAGGACACTGCGAGGCGGCTCGGCCCCCGGCTGGGAACAGAAGCCCGCCGTCCGCCCCCCACCTCCCTGGTCCTGGTCCCCCAGCCCTTCCCCCCAGGTTCCAGGAGCCGCTGTGAGCCCCTGCTTCAGGCGTCCTCTGTCCCGGGAGCCCTCCCCAGACGGGGTGCTGGGAGCCTGTCTGACTTTCTCCAGCAGGATCTGTGAGCTGTGTGGACTCTGGGCCTGTGTCCATCTTGTTTACTGCTTAGCACCAAGGAGGCCTTCAAAGAAGAAATCTCTGGTGTCTCTCAGACAGCTTAGAGAATATTTTCCTTAGTTACACTTAACAAATAGTCACATGGCACCTACTATGTCCTTGTTACTCATTGTTTTAAGTTAATAGTTTTCCCCCCAAATATCAACTCCTCAAAATTACCAACCCCATTACAGGGAGGAAACTGAGGCAGAGAGGGGTTAAGTAAGTTGCCCGAGGTTACAAAGTTAATGAGCAGGAGGAGCAGGATCTGGAGCCCACAGGGTGGGCTGACTCCATGCTGGCAGCCACTCTGCTGAGCTGGCCCCACGGAGGGCAAGGGATCAGGGTTTCTCCTGATGCAAGAGCCCATCTCCCACTTGCCACCTCCAGCAGCAACGTCCCCCCCACACGGTAAATCGCTCTGCCCCAGCACGGCCATGAATGCACACGGGGCTCTCCTTAGGTTGAAGCCACAGTGCCTCCTTGAACTTCTCTCCATTAGCCCCAGTTCCGCTTTCTGGAACTGCCTTGAAATAGTCAATTTTCTCTTCCACATATAAAATCATGATCTTATTATACGTTTAGATGTCACACCTCGATAAGTCTTTACAAATAGTCCACAATTCAGGAGTTTTTGCCTCTACTAAGATAAGCCCCCCTTTCATCATTCTGATTTAGTGAGGCTTTGTTATTATTAGAAGAGGATGCATCCAGAAATGTGGTTTTTCGAAAGTAGATTTCAGGCTAATTTTCAAGATGGTTGGAAAATAGCTACATTCCCCACACCAGCTACAGCAACTGAATGCATCCGGGAGGGTGGTGGGGCTGTGGGTTTGATGCATGGCCCGACAGCCACCATCTGCGCTTTCTACAGGGGTGACTATGCCATGCAGGGGTACTGCAAAGTAGAGATGCAATCAAGGACATATAAAATAAAACAGCAGTAGGCTCCCTGGATTTGATTAAATCCCAACTTCTCACCATTGTGTGTTCACCAGGCTCCAGCTTTACTGTCCTAGGGAGAAAATGCTGGAGGCCAAACCTGAGACTTCGTTTCAAAAAAATTCAACACATTGCAGATAGGTTATTTTTGATAAGTTATTCAGAAGATGGTCTTTCTTATTTATGAAAATAAGAAGAAGAGGAACTCAGAATTCAGCGCAGATGAAGGTAAAACAAATGCATTCGTGGGCAATCTAGCAAGTACCTGGCTTTGCGCTTTCCCTGAGGTTGGAATAATTGTCTTGCCCATGTCACTAAGGCCCTCACACTTCTGCAGACACAGAACTAAGCAGAGAGAGCTGAGGGGACTCAAAAGACACATCTCACATTGTAAGAACAAGCTCAGTAAAATGAAAGAAAGGCTGAGAAACAGGAAAATGTAAATCTAAGGGCCATGGGTTGGCAGGGAGCATGGAAAGGGAGGGGGCCGTGCAGGGATTCTATTTATTCCAAGCAATGCTGTTTCAGTTATTTTGCATTTTCAACCTCCATTAAAGGAGAGCCAGAGATTTTCGTGTATCACACAGGTCGGGGCTAAAACACCACACGGTAACACAGAGCTGGATGAAAGCCCAGGAAAGGCATCTGTAGGACGTAAGCTTTCTCAGGCTTGCTGGGGTCTGGGCCCCATGCGCTGCTCTATTTCATCATTTGGAAATGGAAGCCAGGGGTGACCTTCCCATGGGTTAGAGCTGGGCCTGACTGTTCCTACTGTTCCTGGCTGTGGATTAACATAAGCGGAGATTATGAAGCACATTGAAGAGGCCATGAGCTATTCATTTTAAGCCCAATGCCTAAGACTCTGGAAAGCAGCAGAAAGCACACTGGGGGGACTAAAGTTGTCGAGGGTGGGGTGGGGACGATGGATGGCAGGCATTATCTTAAAAGGAGTAGGACTTGGGCATTATTAGATACTAAATTCATGGATCTTTTATCAATGGATAAAAGGAAGTAAAGCCCAAATCATCAATATCAAAAACAGCACTTAATTTTCTTTTCCCTCCTGATTTCAACTCATTTGGATGCTTGGTATTGGGGCATTTAAAAGATGGGGAGAAAAACTAATTTAGGCGAGATGCATTTTAGAAATGTAAGATTTTTTTTCCCCAAGTTGTGTTTTCCTTTTGCAAGTTAAAATAGAGGTGTTTGCCCCTCCCCACAAGAGAAAAACAAACCAACCTAAAACCACAGATACAAAAAAGCAGCTGAAAAACCATGGTGTGTTTCTCCCTCGGGTGGCCACTCTGGCCCCAAATCTGCCCCGCTTGATTTTTCCACCCCCCTTCCAGCTCTAAACTCTTCTTGTCCAATCAGTGGCCAGGTTTGGTTGACCCTTCATCCTAAATGATCTGATGCTGTCAGATAAAAAACAAGTAAAGAGAGACTTCACTCAAAATGATTTGTAAGAGGGGAAGGGGTTGTCGCAACAGGTGGCAGCTCTGACCATAATATCAGCAAGCTCTCAAGGGCTAGGCAAAAATGGCTTTTCTTTCACAGAGGGGAGAAAACAAGGCTAAGAAGAACAGGGTGTGGGGAAAGGGGATGGATGGGTAACGAGATCTGTCTGTAGCTCAGAGAGGCCAATCTGGTTTCCTGGAGGGCCCTTAAGGGGTGGGGGGGGGCTGTCTGCTAGCTCAGGCTGAGGGTGGACCAAAGTTTAGGGGCCTGGGGGAAGAAGAGAAACTTAACCATTTGTTAAAAGGCATCTTGTACCTGGTTCAGCCAGTCATTTGTAAGGGAAAGAATGGGAATTTGGAGGGTCTGTGTCTGGCTTTGTTATAGGTAAGCAGGGGTCTACACTATTGGTCCCCGTCCCCTCATTCTGTCCTCACTGCCAGCATCCTACCAGCCACCACTTGCACGCGATGGCCTCTATCTTCAGGCTCTTCTATTTCCGAACCTTCTCCAACTCTTTGTCAGAATTTTTCTCTGGCAAAAATCTATCCATTGTATTCTCTCCAAAATCAAAACCAAACAACAAACAATGACTGAATTCAAACCAACCGCAAACTCTCTCCCATTAAGTCGAAGATGACACTCCTTAGCATGGTGCTCCAGACTGTGGGCTCTCACCGTCCATCCACCCCTCTCCACGACTCTCTCTCTCTCTGATGTGTCCTGTACCCAGTTTCCCACTGTCTCCTGAAAATGCCTGCACTGTTCTAGTGTTGTGTTTTTGATTACTGATTTTGCCCATCAGGAATCTTTTTTCTCCTATTTATATTTGTTGAAACATTACCCACTATTTAAGGCCCAGTTCAACTGCTATCTGCTCCTGAAAATTTCTCTGATTTCCACAGAGAATGAATCTTTTGCTCTCTTCCAGACTATTTGGTTTGAACCCATAAAGTAGCACTTGTCCCATGTTACTTTGTATCCATAAAAGTGGTTTCCAATTCTAAACCCCCACTAAAGAAGAACAACTTCTCCTCCTGTGTACACCCTATTGTCCTAAGGTGCTATGCTTCATAAAGATGTGTTGAATGGAATAAAAGAAAAGAGAATGTGGTTTTATTACAGTCATTCCAAACATGATAATCAGTAAGAAACATGGCTGTGAGCATTTTCTCTTAGCCTCCTGGAACCATACAGAAAAACAAAGAAAATAAAAAGACAAAACGGCATAGATTCTGTTTTTAGGGAAACTAAGAGGTAAACATATTCCCCAGATTCTAATATATCTGTAAGAGGGGCCAGAAGCAACTGTGATTGCCAGAAGTTGTGCAGAGGCAGGAAGGAAAAGAAGGGCCCTGAGGTGGCAGATCTCTGTAAGCATACAACCACAGAATGTTCCTTGTTTCCAAAAAATGGACGCAGGACCTGGGGTCAGCAGGGGTAGTGGAAGAAGCCCTCCTGGACTCAGTTTGGTTCAGAGTTAGAGAAGTAAGAACTACAAAAAGAATAATTCACATGATCCATATCTCAGTAAGCAATTTGTCTCAGTGTCAGGCAAGAAAAAGAAAACCTTTAGTTGTGAAGCCTGACCCACAATTCCCATCACTCTGGAGGGGTGTGCAAATAGCCAATCCAGGAGAATCCAACCCATTTGATAATGAGTGATCTAAACAGAAAGAAAAGAAAGGGAATCAGTGCACTGTTGTGCAACGATGCCATGAGTAAATGTGGAGGAGCCCAACAGAAGCTATTATGGATTAAAAATGCAAGCAGGAAAAATGTTGCCACTGAGGAGATTCAAAAAGTAATCAGACATGTTGACATGCATTTAGAAACACAAAACAAAGCTTAGCGAAGCAATTACCTCTATGAATGAAGAACACAAAGTAAGTGCAATAATTCAAAGAAGAGATGGTAGTGGATAGGAGGAAAGGTAGAACTCAAGAAAGAAGTAGAAGGAAAAAATAAAACCATCACTGAAATGAAGATGAAACAGGAAGGAGCAGAAAGGGAGAGTACACCTTTTATAATACAGAGCAAGGGACATAAAAGATAAACATACGAAATGCAAGCAAAATGAAATTGAAATAAAAAAAGATTTAAAAAAAGATTAGATGAGATCTAGCAAATGCATAACTAGCATGTCTGGGGAAAAACTGAAACAATGAAACAAAACAAATATTTAAATAGTAATAAGAACAACTTTTTCCAAACACTTAGAATGTATGTGCTTGAACATACTTGAAATACTGAAAGGGTACACTATGTACCATAACAAGATATATTTGTAAAATGATTGGAGTTTAAAGATAAACACTCATTTGGGCAGCCAGGTGAGGCTCAGGTATCTCCTCGAAATCCTCAGAAAGAGAACACAGGGAAGAGGGCAGGTAGGAAGCCAGGAGGCCACTGCTTCACCCACACAGGACTTGCTCTAGCAGACCCAGACTGACTCTCACTTTCTAACAATTTTGGAACTCTGGAATATATTTGAAGACTTCCACCTTCCAGGGGAAGGTTTAGACAGTAAGTCACTGTGAGTTTTGGTCAATTTCAGCTATTAGTGGGTTAGTGCGTGCCCATTCCCCACGCGCTGGCCCCATGTTGTGCAGCTGAGCCCACATTCCTGGAGTGGCTTGCATATGACTTGAAGGAGCCAGGGTAGGCAGTAAGGACCTTGTTCTGTAGATATCAAGCAACTGTGTTGTGATCACTGATCACTGCTTCTGATTGTGGAAGTGCAGGCACAGAGGCAGCTTCTGTTGTTGAAACTGCACTGGCTGAAGTGGCTTCCAGGATACGTAAAGAAACAGTGCCTTAATTTTTTTTTTTCCCTTTTCCTCCTTTGGAACCAGATATTTAAGAATTAGGATATCCAAAAGCAACTGCATATAAAAGAGAATTTATAAAGTTACTTCACATGCCCAGGATAAAATGTAGGCTCTGAAAGATCTGAGAAGACCTTAAGTTGATACCTCAGGGTAATCCCCAATATAGAAACAACCTACAGCAATTAAAAACAAAGACAGAACATCAAACCCTAGGTAAGGGGGAAATTCTGATTAATAGAGAGTCAAAAGTCTAGTTTTCAACAATAAGAAACTATGACCCATCCAGAGGAAAAATAAAAAATAGAAAGTGTCTCTAAGACCAGATTACAGACTTACTAGACAAAGACATTTAAAAAACTTTCTTAAAAGATGCTCAAAGAGCTAAAGGGAAACAAGGACAAAGTCAAGAAAACAATGAATAAAGAGAATGAAAATATCAATAAAGAGGCAGAAATCAAAAAGGAACTAAAAAGAAATTCTGAACCTGAAAAGTATAATAGCTAGAATGAAAAATTTACTAGAGGGATTCAAAACCAGATTTGAGCAGCCAGAAAAAATAGTAAACTTGAAGATAGGCCAATGGAAACTATCAAGCCTGAGAAACAGAAAGAAAAAAGACTGAAGAAAAGTGAACAGAATCTAAGGGACCTGTGGTATAGCATCAAGTGGACCAACATACATATTGTGTGAGTCTCAAAAGAAAAGAGAGAAAGAGAGAGAAGAGAAGTAATGGATGTAAGCCAAATTTGAGGAAAGATGTGGATATACAAATCTAAGAAGCTGAATGAATCCCAAATAGGATAAATTCTAAGACACACAACTGAGATACATTACAATCAACTGTTGAAAGACAAAGACAAAGAAAGAACCTTGGAAACACCAGAGAAAAGCAGGTCATCATGTACAAAGGATCTTCAAGAATATCAGAGGGATGCTCTGCTGAAGCCTTGCAGACCAGAAGACAATGGGATAATATATTTAAAGTGCTGTAAAGAGGGAAAAAAAAAACACAAACTGTCAGCTAAGAATTCTACATTTGACAAGACTGTCTTTCAAAAATTAGGAGACATTAAGACATTCCCAGACAAACAAAAGCTGATTTAAAAAAGGGGTTAGGAGGCGGAGCAAGATGGCAGAGGAGTAGGAGACCCGGATTTCGTCTGGTCTCAGGAATTCAGCTGAATAGGGATCAAACCATTCTGAACACCTATGAACTCAACAGGAGATCAAAGAAGAGAGTAGCAACAACTCTCTGAACAGAAAAGCGACCACTTACTGGAAGGTAAGACGTGCGGAGAAGTGAATCCCAGGCAATATACGGGAGGATAGACGGCGGGGGAGGGGGCCTCCGTCGGCCGCTTTTGGCAAGTGATAGAGCCACAGAGCACAAAATCAGAACTTTTAGAAGTCGGCTCCGCTGAGGGACGTCGCTCCAGTGGCTAAGCTGGGGGTGGAATCCTCGCAGGACAGTGTGGTCTCAGGACACTCAGGGTCACAGAAAGACTGGGGGTGCCTGAGTGCGGCAGAGCTCCCAGGTATCGGAGCAGGGAAGCCGGGTGCAGAGACAGAGCTGAGGCGTGGGCTCTCAGCTCGGGGTTGCCATAAACCGTGATCGATGACACAGTCGGGCCACTGCTCCTCCAGCAGCAGGGACCCAACAAGTGGCAGAGCCGGGGGGACTCCCCTTCCTCCCCCGGGAGGAGCGGCGCGGGAGCACACCACAGGGATCTGCTGGGTTTGGAGACTCCACAAGGGGTCGGGTGCCAGAGATAGAAACGCTTGGTCACAGGCCAGGTGAGCACGGAGTGCGGCCGGGGACCGGGGACATGGGAGTGACTGCTTTTCTCTGGGGGCGCACTGAGAGGGGGGCCCCAAGTTCTCAGCTCCTCCGGGCAGAGATTGGGAGGCCCCGATTTTCACTCTGGTCCTCCAAAGTTGTACCGAGAGCTTGCAGGGAACAAAAGCTCCTGAGAGCAAACCGGAGCAGATTGCTTAGCCCGGACCGACAAGGGCGGGGCAATTCCGCCTCCAGCAAAGATATTTGGGAACCATGGCAACAGGCCCCTCCCCCAGAAGATCTGCATGAACAGCCAGCAAGCCAAGACCAAGTTTACTGATCAAGGAGAACGGGAGAATTCCAGCACTAGGGGAATACTGCACATAGAATTCATGGTTTTACCATGATTCATTAGTTTTACAAAGTTAATTTTTTTAACTGTTTTTTGAATTTTTCTTTTTCCCTTTTTCAACCATCTTATCCATCCCTTTTTTAAAAAAACTTTATTTTTCATTTTTAGAATCATATTTTATCCCTTCATAGTAGTTACCCTTATTTTTGGCATATATATATATATATATATATATATATATAT
>NW_027397073.1:55472670-55495725 GCF_003265705.2 Callorhinus ursinus
ATTTTGAGATACAGTTTCGTCTAACAGATCAAAATATACCCTAAATCACTAGTGTATGGCTTTGTTCTAGTCTCCTGCCTGATCACATTCTCTCCCTTTTTTTTTCTTTTTAATCTTCTTTCTTTTTTCAAACAACTTCTTATCTTATCAATTCCTTTTATAAAATCTTTTATAATTTTCATCTTTACAGTCTTCTTCCATCCCTTCATTGTATAAACTCTTATTTTGTACATATATAAGTCTTTCTTCCTTTAAAATTTTAGGAGGCACTTTCTTCTAACGGACCAAAATACACCCAAAATTTAGTGTGTGCAACTGATCTATGCACCAGTCTGATCATATTTGATCATATTCTGTTTTTTTTTGTTTTGTTCAGTTTTTATTTGTTTTTATCTTTTTCTTTTTCTTTTTTCTTTCTTTCCCTTCTTTTCCCCTGGTTTCAGGTGTTTTCTTATTTGTATAGAGTATATTTGCTGGGGACGTTGTTAACCTGTTAGCATTTTGTTCTCTCATTCATGTATTCTCCTCTGGACAAAATGACAAGATGAAAGAAATCACCTCAGCAAAAAGAACAAGACGCAGTACCGTCTGCCAGGGACCTACTCAATACGGACATTAGTACGATGTCGGACCTAGAGTTCAGAATCATGAATTTAAAGATGCTAGCTGGGCTTGAAGAAAGCGTGGAAGTTATTAGAGAAACCCTTTCTGGAGAAATAAAAGAACTATAATCTAACCAAGTCGAAATCAAAAAGGCTATTAATGAGGTGCAATAAAAAATGGGGGCACTAACTGCTAGGATAAATGAGGCAGAAGAGAGAATCAGCGATATAGAAGACCAAATGAGGGAAAATAAAGAGGCTGAGAAAAAGAGAGAGAAACAACTACAGGATCACGAGGGCAGAATTCGAGAGATAAGCGATACGCTAAGACGAAACAACATTAGAATAATTGGGATGCCAGAAGAAGAAGAAAGAGAGAGAGGGGCAGAAGATATATTGGAGCAAATTATAGCAGAGAACTTCTCTAATGTGGGGAAGGAAACAGGCATCAAAATCCAGGAGGCACAGAGAACCCCTCTAAAAATCAATAAAAATAGGCGCCTGGGTGGCTCAGTTGGTTAATCAACTGCCTTCAGCTCAGGTCATGATCCTGGAGTCCCGGGATCGAGTCCTGCATTGGGCTCCCTGCTCAGCAGGGAGTCTGCTTCTCCCTCTGACCCTCCTCCCTCTCATGTTCTCTCTCTCTCATTCTTTCTCTCAAATAAATAAATAAACTCTTTAAAAAATCAATAAAAATAGATCAACACCCCGACATCAATAGTAAAACTTACAAGTCTCAGAGACAAAGAGAAAATCCTGAAAGCAGCTCGGGAGAAGAGATATGTAACCTACAATGGTAGAAACATTAGATGGGCAACAGACCTATCCACAGACACCTGGCAGGCCAGAAAGGACTGGCATGATATCTTCAGAGCACTAAACGAGAAAAATATGCAGCCAAGAATACTATATCCAGCTAGGATCTCATTGAAAATAGAAGGAGAGATAAAAAGCTTCCAGGACAAACAAAAACTAAAGGAATTTGAAAACACGAAACCAGCCCTCCAAGAAATATTGAAAGGGGTCCTCTAAGCAAAGAGAGAGACTAAAAGCAGCATAGATAAGAAAGGAACAGAGACAATATAGAGTAACAGTCACCTTATAGGCACTAAATTTATACTTTTCAATAGTTACCCTGAATGTAAATGGGCTAAATGCCCCAATCAAAAGACAGGATATCAGACTGGATTAAAAAACAAGACCCATCAATATGCTGTCTGCAAGAGACTCATTTTAGACCCAAAGACACCCCCAGATTGAAAGTGAGGGGGTGGAAAACCATTTACCACGCTAATGGATACCAAAAGAAAGCTGGGGTGGCAATCCTTATATCAGACAAATTAGATTTTAAAACAATGACTGTAATAAGAGATGAAGAAGGACACTATATCCGACTTAAAGGGTCCATCTAACAATTGTAAATATCTATGCCCCTAATATAGGAGCAGCTAATTATATAAGGCAATTAATAACAATGGCAAAGAAACACATTGACGAAAATACAATAATAGTGGGGGACGTTAACACCCCCAAGACTGAAATGGACAGATCATCTAAGCAGAAGATCAACAAGGAAATAAAGACTTTAAATGAAGCACTGGACCAAATGGACTTCACAGACATATTCAGAACATTCCATCCCAAAGCAACGGAATACACATTCTTCTCTAGTGCCCATGGAACATTTTCCAGAATTGATCACATCCTAGGTCACAAATTAGGTCTCAACCGGTACCAAAAGGTGGGGATTATTCCCTGCATGTTTTCACACCACAGTGCTTTGAAATTAGAACTCAATCACAAGAGGAAAGTCAGAAAGAACTCAAATACGTGGAGGCTAAAGAGCATCCTACTAAAGAATGAATGGGTCAACCAGGGAATTAAAGAAGAATTAAAAAAATTCATGGAAACCAATGAAAATGAAAACACAACTGTTCAAAATCTTTGGGATACAGCAAAGGCAGTCCTAAGAGGAAAGTATATAGCAATACAAGCCTTTCTCAAGAAACAAGAAAGGTCTCAAATACACAACATAACCCTACACCTAAAGGAGCTAGAGAAAAAAGAGCAAATAAAGCCTAAACCCAGCAGGAGAAGAGAAATAATAAAGATCAGAGCAGAAATCAATGAACTAGAAACCAAAAGAACAGTAGGACAGATCAATGAAACTAGGAGCTGGTTCTTTGAAATAATTAAAAAGATTGATAAACCCCTAGCCAGACTTAACAAAAAGAAAAGAGAAATGACCCAAATCAAGAAAATCATGAATGAAAGAGGAGAGATCACAACCAACACCAAAGAAATACAAACAATTATAAGAACATATTATGAGCAACTCTATGCCAGCAAATTAGAAAACCTGGAAGAAATGGGTGCATTCCTAGAGATGTATCAACTACCAAAATTGAAGCAGGAAGAAATAGAAAACCTGAACAGACCTATAGCCACAAAGGAAATTGAAGAGGTCATCAAAAATCTCACAACAAACAAAAGCCCAGGGCCAGATGGCTACCCAGGGGAATTCTATCAAACATTTAAAGAATAATTAATTCCTATTCTCCTGAAACTATTCCAAAAAATAGAAATGGGAGGAAAACTTCCAAACTCATTTTATGAGGCCACCATTACCTTGATCCCCAAACCAGACAAAGACCCCATTAAAGGAGAATTACAGACCAATATCCTTGATGAACATGGATGCAAAAATTCTCACCAAAATACTAGCCAATAGGATCCAACAGTACATTAAAAGGATTATTCACCACGACCAAGTGGGATTTATCCCTGGGCGGCAAGGTTGGTTCCACATCCGGAAATCAATCAACGGGATACAATACATTAACAAAAGAAAGAACAAGAATCATATGATCCTCTCAATAGATGCAGAAAAAGCATTTGACAAAGCACAGCATCCTTTCTTGATCAAAACACTTCAGAGTATAGGGATAGAGGGTACATACCTGAATATCGTAAAAGCCATCTATGAAAAACCCACAGCGAATATCATTCTCAATGGGAAAAAGCTGAGAGCTTTTCCCCTAAGGTCAGGAACGCGACAGGGATGTCCACTATCACCACTGCTATTCAACATAGTATTAGAAGTCCTAGCCACAGCAATCAGACAACAAAAAGAAATCAAAGGCATCCAAATCGGCCAAGAGGAAGTCAAACTCTCACTCTTTGCAGATGATATGATACTGTATGTGGAAAACCCAAAAGACTCCACCCCAAAACTGCTAGAACTCATACAGGAATTTAATAAAGTAGCAGGATATAAAATCAATGCACAGAAATCAGTGGCATTCCTATACACCAACAACAAGACAGAAGAGAGACAAATCAAGGAGTCAATCCCATTTACAATTGCACCCAAAATCATAAGATACCTAGGAATAAATTTAACCAAGGAGACAAAGGATCTGTACTCAGAAAACTATA
Organism: Callorhinus ursinus; assembly: GCF_003265705.2. Lineage (NCBI taxonomy): Eukaryota > Metazoa > Chordata > Mammalia > Carnivora > Otariidae > Callorhinus > Callorhinus ursinus. The sequence continues at coordinate 55,476,711 of NW_027397073.1, forward strand.
AAATATTCATGAAAAAAATTGAAGAAGACACAAAGAAATGGAAAAGCGTTCCATGCTTATGGATTGGAAGAATAAACATTGTGAAGATGTCAATGGTACCTAGAGCAATCTACACATTCAATGCAATCCCCATTAAAATACCATCCACTTTTTTCAAAGAAATGGAACAAATAATCCTAAAATTTGTATGGAACCGGAAGAGACCCCGAATAGCCAGAGGAATATTGAAAAAGAAAAGCAAAGCTGGCGGCATCACAATTCCGGCCTTCCAGCTCTATTGCAAAGCTGTCATCATCAAGACAGTATGGTACTGGCACAAAAACAGACACATCGATCAATGGAACAGAATCGAGAGCCCAGGAATGGACCCTCAACTCTATGGTCAACTTATCTTTGACAAACAGGCAAGAATGTCCAATGGAAAAAGACAGTCTCTTCAACAAATGTTGTTGGGAAAATTGGACAGCCACATGCAGAAGAATGAAACTAGACCATTTCCTTACTCCACACACAAATATAGACTCCAAACGGTTGAAAGACCTAAATGTGAGACAGTATCCATCAAAATCCTAAAGGAGAACACAGGCAGCAACCTCTTCGACCTCAGCTGCAGCAACTTCTTCCTAGAAACATCACCAAAGGCAAGGGAACCCAGGGCAAAAATGAACTATTGGGATTTCATCAAGATAAAAAGCTTTTGCACAGCCAAAGAAACAGTCCACAAAACCAAAAGACAACCGACAGAATGGGAGAAAATATTTGCAAATGACATATCAGATAAAGGGCTAGTATCCAAAATCTCTAAAGAACTTATCAAACTCAACACCCAGAGAACAAATAATCCAATCAAGAAATGGGCAGAAGACATGAACAGACATTTTTCCAAAGAAGACATCCAAATGGCCAACAGACACATGAAAAAGTGCTCAACATCGCTCGGCATCAGGGAAATCCAAATCAAAACCTCAATGAGATATCACCTCACACCCGTCAGAATGGCTAAAATTAACAAGTCAGGAAACGACAGATGTTGGCGGGGATGCGGAGAAAGGGGAACCCTCCTACACTGTTGGTGGGAATGCAAGCTGGTGCAACCCCTCTGGAAAACAGTATGGAGGTTCCTCAAGCAGTTGAAAATAGAGCTACCATATGATCCAGCAATTGCACTCCTGGGTATTTACCCCAAAGATACAAATGTAGGGTTCCGAAGGGGTACTTGCTCCCTAATGTTTATAGCTGCAATGTTCACAATAGCCAAACTGTGGAAAGAACCAAGATATCCATCGACAGATGAATGGATAAAGAAGAGGTGGTATATATACATAATGGAATATTATGCAGCCATCCAAAGGAATGTGATCTTCCCATTTGCAACGATGTGGATGGAACTGGAGGGTGTTATGCTGAGTGAAATAAGTCAATCAGAGAAAGACATGTATCATATGACCTCACTGATATGAGGAATTCTTAATCTCAGGAAACAAACTGAGGGTTGCTGGAGTGGTGGGGGGTGGGAGGGATGGGGTGGCTGGCTGATAGATATTGGGGAGGGTATGTGCTATGGTGAGTGCTGTGAATTTTGCAATACTGTTGAATCACAGATCTGTACTTCTGAAAGAAATAATGTAATATATGTTAAGAACAAAAAAAGAAGAAGATAGCAAGAGGGGAAGAATGAAGGGGAGTAAGTCAGAGGGGGAGACGAACCATGAGAGACGATGGACTCTGAAAAACAAACTGAGGGTTCTAGAGGGGAGGAGGGTAGGGGATTGGGTTAGCCTGGTGATGGGTATTAAAGAGGGCACGTTCTGAGTGGAGCACTGGGTGTTATGCACAAACAATGAATTATGGAACACAACATCAAAAGCTAATGATGTAATGTATGGTTATTAACTTAACAATAAAAAAATTTAAAAAATGCACTAAAAAAAATTTAAAAAGGGGTTAATTAACACTAGTCTTGCCCTGTAAAAAATGCTGAAGGGAGTCCCCCAAGTTGAAATGGAAGGATGCTAGACAGTAACTAAGAGGCATACAAAAATTTAGAATTATCTTTTAAAGATAAACACATATAGAGGGCGCCTGGGTGGCTCAGATGGTTAAGCGTCTGCCTTCGGCTCAGGTCATGATCCCAGGGTCCTGGGATCGAGTCCCGCATCAGGCTCCCTGCTCCTTGGGAGCCTGCTTCTCCCTCTGCTTCTCTCTCTCTCTCTCCTCCTCTGTCTCTCATGAATAAATAAATAAAATCTTTAAAAAAACAATTTAAAAAAAATAAAAAAAATAAAGATAAACACATATAGAAATATATAATAACAAGTATTATTGCAATTTTGGTTTGTAACTCTACTTCTTACATATGATTAAAGAACTAATGTATAAAAACAATTATTAGTCCATGTTTTTGAACACACAATACAGAAAGATGTAATTTGTGATATCAATAACTGAAAGGTCGGGAGGATGTAGCTGTAAAGGAGCAGAATTAGAGTGCCCATAGTTACTGAAAAGAAAATAACTGCAGAATATATACAAAAAGAAATGAAAAGTGAATTAAAATGTTTCCCAACAAAAAATCAACAAACACAAAAGAAGACCATAATGTAGGAAATGAGGGACAAACATCCTGTAAAGCATACAGAAAACAAACAGCAAATGGCAGAAGTAAGTCCCTCATTATCAGTAATTACTTTAAGTGTAAGTGGATTAAACTCTCCAATCAAAAGTCATATTGGTAGAATGGATTAAAAAAGATGATACAACTATATGGTGTCTACAAGAGACTCACTTTAGATCCAAAGACACAAATATATTGAAAATGAAAAGAAGGGAAAAGTTATTCCATGTAAATAGTACCCTGTGAGCCAAGGTGGCAATACTAATATAAGACAAAATAGACTTTATATCAAAAAAAGTTTACAAGAGACAAAGAATAGAATTACATATTAATAAAAAGTTCCAATAGTACAAGAAGATATAACAATTATAAACTGTTATGCAACTAATGACAGATTATCAAAATATATGAAGCAGAAACTGACAGAATTGAAGGGAGAAATAGATAAAAAGTTCTACAATAACAATTGAAGACTTCAATACTCCCCTCATATAATGGATAGAACAACAAACAGAAGGTAAGCAAGGAAACAGAAGACTTGAACAACAAAATAAACTAGATCTAAAAGACATATACACAACATTCTACTCAATAAAAGAACACAATTCTTCTCAAGTGTACCTGGAACATTCTCCAAAGATAAATCACATATTAGACCACAAAGCAAGTCTCAACAAATTTTAAAAGATAGATATCATACAAAGTATCTTTGCTGACCACAACAGGATGAAATTAGAAGTCATCAATAGTAGGAAAACTGAAAAATTCACAAATATGTGGAAATTAACACACTCTTAAATAATCAATGAGTCAAAGAGGAAATCACAAAGGAAATCATACAAACTTAGAGACAAACTTAAATGAAAACACAACATCCCAAATATTGTGGGGATACAGCAAAAACAGTGCTAAGCGGAAAATTTATAGATGTAAATACTTACATTAAAAAAAAAAAGGAAAGACATGAAGTCCGCAATATGACTACAGTTTAAGGAACTAGAAAAAGAATAGCAAACAAAACTCAAAACTAATAGAAGGAAGGAAATAATAAAGATTAGAGATAAATAAAACAGGGAAGAGAAAATCAATGAAAACAAAGTTGACTTTCCAAAAAGATTTACAAAAATGACAAACTTTTAAGAGAAGATTCAAATTGCTAAAATCAGAAATGAAAGTGGGGACATTACTACCAGTTCTACAGAAATAAAAAGGATTTTAAGAGAGTACCATGAATAACTGTATGTCCACAAATTAGATAACATAGATGAAGTGGGAAAATCCTTAGAAACACAAAACCTACCAAGACTGAATCATGAATAAATAAAAAATCTGAATAGACCCATACCTAGTTAAGGAGACTGAATTAGTAATCAAAAACCCCTTGACAAAGAAAAGCCCTGGACCAGATGGCTTCACTGGTAAATTCTACCAAACACTCAGAGAACTTACATCAGTTCTTCTCAAACTTTACCAACAAAATTAAAGAGGAGGGAACACTTCCTAACTCACAGAAAGGCATCCAAATTAAAAAGGAAGAAGTAAACTTGTCTCCTTGCAGATGATGTGGTCTTATATGTAGAAAACCCTAAAGAAATCCTACAGTGTACACTGATGGCCGAATGGATAAACAAAATGTGGTATATACATACAGTGGAATATTATTTAACCTTAAAAAGGAATGGAATTGTGATACATACTACAACATGGATAAATCTTAAAGACATTACTCTAAGTGAAATCAAAATAGAAAAGCCTATGTACTGTATGATTCTTTTTATAGGAGGTATCTAGAATAGTCAAAACCATTTAGACAGAAAGTAGAACAGTGTTTACCTGGGGCTTTGGGGAGTGGGAATGGGGCTTATTGTTTAATGAGCACAGAGTTTCAGTTTGAAATGATGAAAAAATTCTGGAGATGCATGGTGGTGATGATCACCCAGCAATGTGAATATACTTAATGTCACTGAACTGTGCACTTAAAAATGGTAATTTTTGTGTTATGTATACTTAACTGTAATAATTTTTTAAAAAGAAAACTAGAAGACTGTAGAGCTACATGTATAACATACTCAGGGAAAGAAAGTGTAAAAAAAGATTTTATGTCTAGATGAATTGTCATTCAAATATACAGGCTATAGACATGTTTTGAACGTGCAAGAACTCAAAAGACTATGTTTCCTATTAGTCCTTCTTAAAGATGTCCCAGAAGAGGAAAAGTCCAATAGAAGGACTAGTGCTGAGCTGTGACTGTTTAACTCTCGATCTAAAACAAAAGGAAGAAGAGAAGGCGGACGGGATGACTGAACAATACCAGCTCTGACAATGGAGCTCGCAGGAAAAGGAAGGGGGAATAAAGTGAAAGTAGAGTAGGTGCCTTTACTGAAAGCCAACAAATCAAGTAAGAGAAGTGCACACATATTAACAGTACAATGGTAAATATCAGTTAAGATAATATTTTTGAATAAAATCTGATGTGAGGGGGAGGAGGAGAAAACAAATGAATTTTTTTGTTGCTTACAGTAGGAAATAAGTAGCTAATGTCCTTTGAAGAGAAAGAAAGCTAGAAGTTTTATATAAATTTATAATGGTGACCATTTGAACAGAAATAAAGCTTGTTAATTTCAGAAAAAATAAAAATGTCAGAGCAATCAGATCATATATAAAAGACATACAAAGATAATAGAAAATAAGGTATGCTAGGGGAAAAATACAGAAAATAGAAACTTTTAAACTACTTATGCTTAGCTCTAGGTAATACATTTGAAAAGCAGAATAAATGGATAATTTTCTGGGAAAATGTAATTTACCAACACTGCTCCTAGAGGAAACAGAAAATCTAAACAGATTTTTGTTTCCATAGAAGAAACAGACAATAGTGTAAAAAATCTACCTTCTTCACTCCTGGCAAAGCTCCAGTTCATTAAACTGTGTACTTAAAAAGGTCTAGATGGATTCGTAGGGGATTCTTACCAAACTATTTGAAAACAAAAGATTCTAGTGCTGTTCCTCCAGAGTGCAGGAAAAAGAGAAAACTTCCAAATTCATTTTATGAAGCAAGAATAATATTGATACCCAAATTTTTGACAGAGTGCACGCACATATATATCAAGAAAAACTATAGACCATTCTTGTTTATTAATATCAAAGCCAAAATCTAAATAGCATGCAATATTAATTATCATGAAAATATGAGGTTTATTCCAAAAATGCAAGAACAATTTAGCAATTGGAATTTTATTCCTATCAAAAAGTCTAAGAAGAAAAAGTTGTGACATCTCTCTCTATAGATTTTTAAAAGGCATTTATTGAAACTCAATAATCCTTATTGATAAAAACACTCAATAGAGGAACTAACTGGTCTAAGTTTCTTAACGCAATAAAATATCTTTATTTTAGTCTAAAAGCTAGCTTTATGCTAACTTTTATTGGGGAAGCACTAGAGTAATTTTAAACAAAATTGTGGACAAGAAGGATGTCTGCTATCACCATTACTCCTTATTATAGGCATCCTTGTCCTACTGGGGCTCAGGCCAATACAACTAGATCAGAGAAAGATATGACAGATGTCACATTTACAAAGCAGAAGTTAAAACTATCATTGTTGCAGATGGTATCACTGTAAGTCCAGAAAATCATGAGAATCAATTGGCAAACTCCAGCAAAAAATAAGAAATGTTAGTAAATTAGCAGTGTACACAATTCAAACACTGAGAGCAAAAGCCCTCATATACACAGGTAACACCAGTTAGAAGATACGGTGGAAGGGCCAATTTACAATAGTCAAATACCCGGGAAGACATTTAACAAGAGATGTGTAAGACTTGTTGAAGAAAAATTAAAAACACTTCTGAGGGACACAAAAGAAGATTCCAGTAAATGAAAAGATGGCATGTTCCATGGAAGAAGAATCAATATCATAAAGATCTCACATTCTAAGATACTCTCGTACATTTACCATGATCTCAATAAAAATACTGACAAGCTAATTGTGAGGTTCACATGGAAAACAAAACAAAACAAAGAACACACAGGAACAGTGATGAAGTGTGACTGACTAACCAGATATTAGAATGTTTTATGCGACCTCAATAATTAAAATGATGTGGCACAGGTACTTAGCAGACTAACTAATGGAACAGAGTAAGAAGTTCATAAATAGACCAAGTGCTTATGGAAATTGAGTGCACACTAAGGTGACGGGCCAGATTAGTGAGGAAATGGTGCAGACCTGGCTGAATCAAGTGGGTAGTCTTCTGAATCAAAACCAAATAAAATAAAGGTGGATTTACAACTGGCATGACACACTGGGATAAATTCCAAATAAATGCAAGATTTAATGTAAAAAAATAAAAACCCACAAAAGGACTAGAATAAAATATAACGGGATCTTGTCATGGCAGGGGTAAGACCTCTTTCACTGTGTTATACCCTCCGAAAGGAAGTAAAAACAATTGATGAGTACGGGCCAGGTGAACATAAACCGACCAACCAGCCAAATAAACACAATACCCATAAGCAAAATCAAAAACTGAAAAAAAGCAAAACAAAAATGGGAATAGATCTATGCAACTCATACCATGGAGACAGGGCAAATTTCCTAAATCTATAAAAGTAAAGAGCTCTTCAAAATTGGAAAGAAAAAGACTAAGATGGTAACAGAAAACCTAGCAAAGTTCACAGAAAGGGAAACACGCATGACTCTTAACATAGGAAAAGAGGTTCACTCTAACTCACAATAAAAATGCAAATTAAAATTATACTGAGGTAGCATTTTTCAATTACCATGGTGGCAAAAAAAAATCTAAATGATAACAGACTGTTGGTATGGACACAGGCATCCTCAAAAAATTCCTAGAAAGAGTGTAAATTAGCATATTTGTTTGTGGGGCAAGTGACAGATGTATATGCCCTTTCATTCCGCCATCCCCCCACTTTTGGGAATTTATACTATAGACATACTAGCACATGTGCAAAATGACATGCAAGACTAGAAATAGTCTGGTAACACAGTGGCTCATCGTTCCGTGGACAGTACCATGGAACAGGCGGTGTGAGCCTGCTCTCCAGGCAATGAGAAGAGTCTCTGTGTACAAATGGGGACAACCCCCAGGGTATACTGTTGAGTGAAAACATTTCAAGTGAGAACAGTAAATACGGCATACAGCTTGTTGTGTTAAAAATAAGGAGGTGGGATAAGAAACTATATGTATATTCACTCCTGTATGTACAAAGAAACTCTAGAAAGATGCACCAAAGACTAACAGTGGGTATCTGTCAGAAGGGGGTTACTGTGTAGATGGGAGTGGGTAGGAGACTTCTCACTGTGTGCCTTTTTATATATTTTAGAATTTTCATTATCATGTGAATAGGCTACCTATTCAAAAATTACATTAAAAAGGCAAAAAAAATGCAAGAGAGTATGTGTTATGTCTTGCTTTACCATAAGATTTGTAAAATAAGGTCCTTTTCCTTATCTTATTTCGTGATCTAGAAAAATCCATTGGGAAACGTGATCCTTTTTTATCTCCAAGGACTGGTGGTCATGGGAATCTCTCCTTGCAGTCCTGGGGGTACTGCTCCTACCTCCTCTCAGTGACCCCAGGCCCCTCTGCCCCACAGCAAGGCTGGGACCCTGCCCTAATCTTGATTTCTGCTGTAATAGGGGCATGGGTCCATCTGTATCTAACTGAGACATGTATGTGGACTTCTTGACCATGGAAGGATAGAAGATGGTGCAAATTTCCCTCCAAGCATTTGGATTCTGTATAAATTCCTAAACTATCTGCTGTTTGTTACAATTTGGCCTTTCTCTTTTGCTAGTACATTTCCAAAACATGAGGTTTACTGACTCTACTGATGAGGTACGAGTTGGTCTATGTGTTTTCTGACTGACAGAAACCATTTCGGACAAAGGAGAGCCTCTCCTATTTAGGAACTTCTCTCAGTGTTGAACAACTCTCAGCGGGCAGAGAATTCCTTCTCGTAAGCCACAGACATTAGTGACTGTCAGCACAAGTCCTAGGGCAGGGCGGCACGTGGGGAGGAAGGTGCTTTTGGCCAGGATGGGCCTGGGATTGCTGGACAGAGAGCCCCTGAATACAGGAAGGAGGTTGGGTAGGCAAGGCCTGGACGTCTGTGGTGACTTACACGTAAGGGTGGTAGAATGAGCTCAGGAGAAGGGCGCCAGGCTGTCAGCAACAGGGCATGCCTTGGAGGAACCAACAACCAGCCCAGAATGAGGCCGGGCCCCAACTCCCAAGGAGAACACCACAGACTAGGTGAGGACCTTGGGGTCAGGGCCAAGGAGAGTCCCCAGGAGCCTCCGAATTCCCAGGACCCACAAGGCCTCTCTGACTCGCCTCATTACAACCCTCGTGTTTCCGAAGCACACGGACAAGCTAGGGTTCTAGAAGCCAAAGGAAGTACAAGTACTCAAGGATGCTTAGTGCATCCTTCCTTTCTGAAGGTTAAATTTATTTAATTTACTGCTATTCTTAATTGAAATGAAGAACAAAGTTAACCACTGTCCCTTATGCAGGTCAGCCAGGGCCTCAGGATCGTATTTCAGTCAGTTCCTTAGTCCTTTCTCATCTAGAATTTAAAAAACACATTGCAGTCCTCCATTAGAGTCCATATTTTTGGCTTTTCAGAACTGGGTTGCCTTCTCTACCCTCATCATGTTTTCTGTGACTCTTTTAAAGTCTAGTTAGAACTAGCTACTCAACGAGGTTTGCTTGCTTGTTATTATTTTTTTGAAGATGATAAATTGAAAGTAATAAATTTCTGATTAAGAAGCCTTTGCTCTCTCTTTCTTTTTAAGACAGGCATTAAAATTTAAAAGCCAGGACATGGAATAAGAAGTGCTAATGAAAATGTCACCAAGTGAGAGTTTAGATTTTAAAACGTTGCTAATCTAATAAGGAATACAGGATGAATGTGAGGGGTGAAACAGCTCTGATATGATGTTTTATGCCTTTGAAACGCCCTCCAAATTTCACATAAAAAATCATTTGTGATTCATTTTGATCAGTGATGACTCACATCATTAAAAAAAAATCAAATCTGAACAAGTCCATTGGAAAGCAACCTCTCTGGAGCTGGTGTAAATGGTTTCTCTAGTCAAAGTCACTTGTGTTTGGAGTCTTAATATTGCACCATTTCTCTTGTAAGACAGATCTGGTTTCAATCTGTGTTTCTTCAATTTTTATCAGTGTTGGCCTAGATTTCCGAAGCTGAGCTAAAATGGAAATATTCTTTTCCCCCTTTAACCCATCTGTCTCCTTTTATTTACATAATATAATGCATTTTCCCTGAATAATTCTAAGTTTTTTAAAAAGGCAAAATGGAAGTAAAATAAAAGGAAAATTTTTCATCACAAAGAGAAACTTGGGATCTTCTCTTTGGATTTATACCCAACTGGATCTCACAACCAGTCCAAATTCAATAAAAATTAGTATGAGGTGAGGCTCTAAAGCAACAAAACCTTTCTCTAAGGCAGCAGAGCATCACTTTAGAATCTCATTTGTCAAGTGACTAGTGTCTCCTCCCAAAAGACAGAATGAAGGAATATTTCTGAAAACCTACTAATGGTGGCCTCCATATCCCAAAGTGAGGAAATCAGGCTGCATAATTACTCTGCTAAGTACCAGCATGGGAAGGGTTTACAATTATGCAGCCTCTGTTGTTACCACTGCCAAGATAATAATTTATCAAGTTATGGTGTCTCATTGAGGGAACTGAAAAGCACATTACCAGTAAGAAATGATTTCTAAAGAAGACTTAATTACTACTATATGTGTTTTTAATGTTGGCTGAAAATACACAGAAAGACAAGCTAAAGTGGCATGTGACAAGTCCTCATTTAGTGTGTCAGCCATAATAGCATATTTAGAAAGGTATAAAAAATTAAAAAAAAGATCAAGAGGTAGAAGTAGATTCTCTTGTCATCTCAGAATAATTGCAGTATTTGCTGGTGAGGTCAAAGTTTCTGCACACTGATAACCTGACAAAGATCATTCTGTAGACTTCAAATGAAAATTAGGACAGGGGACAAGTGACAAGTCAGCGTGTAAAGATGTTGATCCAGTTGTATTTTGACTGATTCACATCTGAATTGTTACTTAATCTATTTCCGTATTTCCTGGTCACCAAGACTCTAACTCCCTACTTGATCTATTCAGAATGAACCACTCCACTGCTCCCTGTCCGTCTGGCCAGGATTTATTTACTCCTATGAAGGCAGCAACATACCAGTGCCCTTGGGGTACCCTGATATATCTTCACCATCTTCAGTGAGCAGGTGCTCATCAGCTGCTGATAGACTAGCTCAACATAAAAACTGTGGGTTTGAGGACTGCTACTGACCTCTTACAGAGGACAGAGGCCAAACTACTTCCCTGGGTTTCTAATACCTTACGATAACACCAATACATACAGATACATAGCACAAAATAACAGAATTTGGGGCTGAAGGAGAACTGTTGAAGGGCTTTTTTTTTTTTTTTAAGTCAAGAAAGAATCATCACTACCTCTTTAAACAATGGCCTGGACTGCTTTACTAATCAAGTTTCTCTTTAAGACAGAATTTCTGGTCACTATCCCAATGGGCTGGCTGGGCATTTCAAGTGCTAGTTCAGGAAACTTCGCTGCAGTGCTGTGTAACGAACACGGGGATAAGCAGATTAGAGGGAAGGCAGACAGGCTGAGGGACACCTACCCTGAAGAGCTGTCAGGAAGGGACACAGCAGGTGCACTGGGAAATTTAAAGTTATATTTATTTGCTTGTCAATGAAATAAAGATCAGGGAGGAGGAAAAAACCTCATGAAACAAGGCAAATTGTCACCAAGATAATAAAGAAGAATTGCAGGTTTCAAGCCCTTGGCATAGAAAGTAAGTTCTGAAAACAGACACAGGCATCTGATTTTGACGTCAGTTTTGCCAGCAATCAACTGGATTCACCATTTTTCTCTTTTGATTCAAGGTAATAGTGTGAAAATATTTTGCAAACAGGCAAACACTTAACAGTCCTGGCATTTTTCACCCTGAACTCTGTACAAACCCGTAAGAACACTTGTGGTTTCTCACGGATCTACACACTTCTGTAGACACACTTCTCCTTTACTCTCCATGCAAGCTCGTCCCTCCTGTCCCATCTCTAATCTGCTCTCCTGGCACCTGATTCCTTTCCTCTTCTCTTCTCCCGTCTTCCTGATCCAGCGGGTGGCCAGGGATCCTCACTGCTGTTCCCCAGGCCTGAGGGATCACTCACACATGCTCACTCTCGTAAGGGAAACCAAACCAGCACAAGTCCTCAGTCCCTACCTGCAGGGTGCCTAAGGTTCAATTCTGATGCCAGGGGAAAGGTCCTGGCTCAGAAGGACGTTCAGTGAGTAACCAGAGGCAGGCAGTGGCAGGCAAACACCTGCCTCCTGGCACCAGGAGAAAGCTTTTTGAAGATGGAACATAATGGTGAAAAGAAAATTCATCTGCTCCTTTTCCATGCCCGCTTTCTCTCCTTCCAGCTTCTTGCATTGTCTTTTCTTCCCCTAACTTTTCAGCTGTAATTGGCTGGAGCACCAGTCTTGTGCTAACTCAGAATGGAATGTGGGAAAACCTTTAAGTTAAATACTTAAAGTATTTAACTGCGCACTTCCTCTGACCCTTACCCTTTCAAGAAACCAATGGATTCTTGCTCGGCATCTGGAATCCTTCCTCCCTGCTTGCCTCTCCCAGCCCGGCCCCACTCCTCCGCAGTAAACACCTGTCTTCCCCACGACGGCCCCAAAACCTTCCTGGTCTGGTCACATGTCCCTTTCACCGCTGTTCTTGAGGTACCATCTATGCCTGCTTTTGTAGCTCTTCATGACTGTAAAATTTCACACTATTTTCCACTTCTCCACTGTAAAGGCACAAGGCAGACACAGTCCATTTCTGCGTACCACTACATCCCCAATGCGTGGCACAGAGACACACAACAGACACCCCAAAATATTTGCTGAATGACTGAATAAAGAGATTGACCTGATATTTGTTCTTTTCTCATTATACACTTTCTCAACCATTTTCTCTTTTTCAAGACTGTCCTGGTAGAGAAGACAGTTAAACAGTTAACTCTGTTTTCTAGTGACTGACCTGAGGGCAGGCAGCCTCTATGGAGACTTCTTGGGCCCTCAGTGAGGAAACTTTTTTCTAGTCCTGATTGCAAATCCAGTGTGACCCTAAGCCACAGACTTCATTGTTCTGGGCCTCAATTTTGTCTTTGATGAATGAAGCTTAGTATTCTCTGCTCCTCCTTTATCATGTGGGGCTATCAACTCACCTGAGCTGCTGGTGTGATGAAATTGATTTTTAATGGTGCTGTATACACCACACAAATATAATGCATTTTTAAAATAAAATACTTGGTGGCACTTCTCCTACCATCCCTGACAATTTCCCATGCCATAAATGAATCCCTTGAATGTGGTCCTTCTTTTTTTTTTAAGATTTGATTTATTTATTCATGAGAGACAGACAGAGAGAGAGAGAGAGAGAGGCAGAGGGAGAAGCAGGCTCCCAAGGAGCAGGGAGCCCGATGCGGGACCCGATCCCAGGACCCTGGGATCATGCCCTGAGCCGAAGGCAGACGCTTAACCATCTGAGCCACCCAGGTGCCCTGGTCCTTCTTCTTAAAGTTCTATTTCCACAGAAGCTACCTTTTCGGTAAACAGACCATCCACCCATCCATCCGTCCTCCAGGCAGAATGTTACTGAGTGATAAATGGCACAGCAGTGACAAGACAGCATGATGAGATCCATGAGGGGAGGAGCAGAGCTGCTCGGGTGGCAGGAAAGGGAGCCCCGCCTGGACCCTGAGGTCAGAGAAGGCTGCCAGGCAAGGGAAGCCAACAGTGGGATCTAAATCTAGACCAGTAGGATAGGCCAGGGCAGGGTGAGCATGCATGTGACGCAGAGAGGGGCGCTGGTGGGCACCAGCAAGGGCAGAGGCCTGGGGGCCAGACGACCAGAGAGGAATCTAACAGCAGAGGGGCCACTGTGGCCAACATGCAGCATGGGGAAGGGGGGAAGAGGGAGAAGACGGAGAGCCCAGAAGGGAACAGGTGATGATGGGTTTTGTATGAAAATTTGACCTCATCCTAAGAGAAAGGGGGAAGACTTCAAGAGCTTTGAGCAGAAATATATGATTACATTTGACTTTCAGAAATAGGACTTTGGCTTGTCGTGTGAAGAATGGATTAAGGAGGGTGACAGTGGACACAACACAAACAACAGGTGGCTCTTGTCATAATTAGGTGAGAAATCTTGGTGACTGGGATTCAGGCAGTCACAGGAGGAATGGAGGGAGGTGGGTGGTATAAGAATCAACAGGAAGAATCGGTAGAACTCAAAAACAAAAGGATGATGTTAAGAGAGAAAAGCCATTGCTCTTACTCTGGTTTCTGGCTTCACTTGGTGGAGAGGGATGCCATTCGCTGACATACAGATGTAGAGGTGCTTGGGGACATATAAATGGAGTCTGGCAAGGAGCCAAATTTCTGGGTCTGGAGGTCAGGAGAGAGGTATGGGTTGGAGATACAGGTAGATCTCAAAGTGTTCAGCTCAGCAGACAGATTGCTAACTAAAGCCATGGAGAAAGTGATACCACCCTCCCAACAGAGTGTGTAAGGGAAGAAGAGGTGAGTCCTGAGAAAGGAGAGGGCCCTGAGGAACTTGAATTTCAATGGTGGCCAGAGGAAGAAGAATCTGTATGGACACCCAAGAAGGAGGGACTGATTGGTGATGTGGGAGGGGGGCCAGGGAGACATGGTGCTGGTGCAGCTCGCACAGAGTCAACCGTGTGCAGTGCTGCTCAGAGCTAAGACCTGAAGCAAGACGATTTTCTTAACACTAATAACACTGCGCCCAAAAATGCGGAACTCGGATTTCTGTATCCTGGGAGTGATGGAGGCAGGCCTGCCCTCAGTGCCTTTCTTTACTTTGTGTCCTCTGGAACTTTTGTTGTCCTTTCCAGCCAGAGGTGATCATCCTCTCCTAATTTTTATTGAGACTATTTTCTGCATTGGGCATTTAAAAACATATAAAGTATGGCCCTTCAGAAGGGAGAGCATTTACATAAAAAGAAATCACAACTATAGTGAACGTGATCTATACTGAGTGTCCTTTGTATGTTTCAGAGGATAAGTGCTCCTTTGGGGTTGTCAGGGAAGGCCCTACTTGGCAGAGGGCTTGACGCTGCTGGGTCTTGAAGTTCATGGCTTAGAAAAACTGAGTAAAGTGAATAGTCTAGGTAAGGTTATCACTGAATGCAAAGGTGGGGAGGTGGGATTAAGTGGAATTTACCTGGAGAACAAGGAACACATCACACCATCAGAGAAGAGGACTCCTTTAGGGGAGCCGGAGGAGCATTTGGAAGGGGCCCAATGGAGGTGCGTCTTGAAAGACAGCTGGGATTTTGAATTTCATTCTGCAGATAATGGGAGGCTAACTATAATGGTTACTCCTTGGACATCATTTAGCTTTTATCTGCGTTAATCTCAGACGTATGATCATGCCCTAATTTCTTTGAAAGCAATTTGCAGGTAGGGGACATGTCTTTTTAATCTTTATTCACAGGGACTAGTAGTTCAGTGCCTCTAACTCAAGTGTTCTTCATATGGATGAAACTGCCAAGATGATTTTGTGGCTCTGAAGGCCAGGAATGGAGGCACATAGCTCAGCTAGAACCTGGGAAAACAGTCACGGCATTTGGTTTTAATAGGGCATTGGGATGTAGTTCTGAGAGCTCTCCCTGTCTCAGAAGCAGCTACCCTGTTCACGTCACCACTTTTGAATTGGGCTTCTTATCCTCTACCAGCATTCAACAAATATTAATTGGATATTTACCTCAGCCAGGAACAGTGTGAGGTAACAGAAAAAATCGTGGCTCTGGAGCAGTTCCTGCCCACAAGAGACAATTTTCTTGTGATGTGCTAATTCGATAACACCCGTGAGGAGAGCAATAAAAGGCATGAGGGCCCCTAAGTCAGTGTGAGGTAGGACACGGCAGTTTTCTTCCCAGCACAGAGCTGAAGGGGAGGAGCACCATGTGGAGCACTGCAGAGAAGGTGAGGGGCCTGGGGGACCTGCAGGGCAGGCAGGCAGCTTGATCCCAGTGCATGGCCTCTACTTGAGCTGAGGCACAGGGCGGGCAAACAGCCCACCTGAGCTGGGGTCTGGGAGGTGAAGCCCACAGACTCCCAGGGGTAAACATGCTCACCCTCAGCAGGATCCTGGTCCTGCCCAATCCAGAAATCTGGCAAAAATAAAGAAGAGAACTACAAGCATAAGATGTCCTCAGCAGAAGACTACATTCCCCCCTCCCCACGCCAGAAAGATATATCAAAAGCTGATGTTGAAAGAAATGTGTAAAATGGATTTAAACACCCTTTAAATTCTAACGGACAGCTCTGGGCCTGCTGGTGGCGAGACCCTTCTCAAGACGTGACCGTGTGGGAGATGCTGGTACCACCGCAGCCCTGGCGAGAGGGAAACAATCTACTCTTGATTCTGACACTGAGTCATGGAACAGCAGCTGTGGAATTTTATTTACTTTTTCTAGATTTTACACTGTAATTTAAAATGATAAGTATATGTCATGTCACAAAACACTACGGTCTATTCAACACACATTTTCTGAATTGTGCCAGGCACGGAATTAAGGGTTGGGACACAAGGGTGAAGATAACCCCATCCGTCCCAACACAGACCCCTGGACAATAGCCCCTAATGTTGTACAGAGTGGGGACAAGAGTGAGCATAGCCCGTGGAGCAGAGGAACCAGAAAGTGTGTGCAGAGAAAAACTCAAAGCACTTGGCCTTCAAAGTGCCGCCACGTATGCCTGGGTGTTGACTGGAGAGCTTAAAAACTATGCCCCGTCTGGACCCCATCCCAGCCCTACTGCACCTGAATCTCTGGCATGGGGGTGTGGGGAATTGGAATTTTTCAGATGTTCCAGAATTTTCCTTATGCACATTAAAATTTACAAGCCACTGTTTTAGGAGATGAGTACGTCATTAGATGGGCAAAGGGACTTGAAGTGGAAATGACATCATGAAGGAGATGTAGAAGAGACAGATATCGCTGGGCTCCTGGACACATAGAGGCAGAGCAACTGGGAAGCTGGACTGGAGGGTGGCTTGTGAAGACCCCTGTCATATACAGAGTAGTGATTACTGAACTTAGTTGTATTTCCAAATAGCCTGTGTTAGTAAAATCCAAAATTTCTAAATTATAATCTCTTTGGTGGGGCTTGAACAGGTGCATTTAAAAAAAGGTTACACCGGTGATTCCAACTTACAGCAGGGGTTAGTATACTGCATGGACTATATAGAACCATGGGAGGTTCTGAAGTCAAGGATCATACCCAGTTCCTTCTTTTATCCATGGACATCTTGGTACAGAATACTGGTAGATTCTCGAATGGCAATTACCACTGAAGACTTCAGTGGCATCTACTGCATCTAAAAGTGAGAGGTAATCTCATGTGTTGTGAGCGTGCAATGTGATTCTTAAAAAGTGCTAAGACAGGGAAAAGCTCTATCATTTCCTCTCCACTCTGAATTCCGAAGGCAAATTGGAATTGGTTCTTCCTGTAAACAAACCACTTCTATGAATCTAACCAGGAACATTAATTCAGATAACTGGATAATTCTTTAGGCAACTTCAAACCAAAGCCACGTCTGTGCTCTGAAAGAGTTTAGGTTTGGAAAATAACAGAGCAAAGATTCTGATTAGCAAGGACAGAGAGAACTACATGGATCCCAACAAAGTCGCCCGCAGCTATGCATGCTAATGAATAATTTAACCTTATCTCTGGGACCCAAACTAACTGAAATCAACTTGCTGACATTCTGAAACTGGTGTGGAAGTGGGTGATAGAAATTTCATATTATCTCTTAGCATTGAAGTACTAAGGTAGTTCAGATCACCAGCAACATCAAGAATACACTTATAGGACATAGCTCTTTTCCCAAGGAAATAAAATGTACCTACACCTTTTGATTAGAATTACATTTCACAGCACATGTCTCCAAATGCATTTCTACTGTTGCACAGACAGCCACAGATTTTATATTTTAAATTATACCTCCCTAAGTATACCAGGCTGGTAAGGCCAAGGTCCAGGGAAGAGGAGCCTATTACATACTATTATGCAGAATCAAAACTATGGATGAATAAAGATGATCCAGTACTAGTAAATCACTCTGTGCATGATGGTAACAGTGCAAATTATTCCCTCAGGTTGTACTGAAAGGAGTTTTCTAGTACAACAGCTGCCCCTTTGTTCTTAGAAATGTGCTGCAGTTGCAAGGGAAGCAAATGATAAATTATATTTTAGGCCACAGTTCAGAACCTTCTTTTATGTAGACCCAGGCTGAAGTTGTATATTTAGTCACATTCAAGAAATAGATTCTTTTTTCCTCATTTGTCTTCAGGTGCATTCATTCAAGCAGCCTTGAATAAATATACTTAAGTCTATTCAAATTATAAAATAGCTACTATCTCTTGAGCACCTACTAGGTGCCACACTTTGTATGTCTTTAAGTCCCTCCACATAATCCTCCAGACAGTTCTGTGAAGCAAAGCTTTCTTATATTTGCTTTTCTAGAGGAGGAAATTAGGGTTCCCAGATGACAGGTAATTTCCCCAAGATAAAAAAGGCTAATTAGTGGCAGAGCTAAGTCCAAGGCTGGAGCACCTTATGTCGGCTCCTTCTACTTTTTAAAGATCAACTCAAGTCTTCCAGATGAAGTGAGCCATTTTCTTTTCTGTGCTAATTTGGACGGTTATATGTGTTTCTATTTCTGTGCCTATTATGTGATACTTATTTATAAGCTTTGCTTCTTTACAAGATTATGAATTCCTTGAAGGCAAGACGTGGATCTTCTTGTCTATCTCTGCATTCCCCAGGAGCAGCATTTGTTCACTGCGAGTTTCCTGAATGCCTATGTGTGCTGTGCCCTAATTTAGGACTGCAGGTAAGGGAATGGACAAGATGGACACAGCCCCTGCCCCATGGAGCTCACATTCTAGGGAAAATGGACAGTTAAACAAGCAATTAAAATAGAGCATAAGAGGGGCGCCTGGGTGGCTCAGTCTGTTAAGTGTCCAACTCCTGATTTTGTCTCAGGTCACGATCTCAGAGTCGTGGGAATCGAGTCCCGCATCGGGCTTCACACTGAGCATGGAGCCTGCTTGGGATTCTCTCTCTGCCCCTCCATCCTCCTTACGCTCTCTCTCTCTTAAAATAAAATAAAATAAAATAAAAAAATAAAATAAAATAAAATAAAATAAAATAAAATAAATAAAATAAATAAAATAAATAAAATAAAATAAAAAATAAAATAAAATAAAATAAAAT